>NW_015151383.1:156666-157554 GCF_000732505.1 Cyprinodon variegatus | reverse complement strand
GAAAATGAAGGCTAATCATGTTTTGGGTGTACTATTCCTTTAAAATTGACAGTGAGTTACTTGTGAAAACAAGCCAGTCTCGGTTATTGTGCTAATTGCCTAATAAATTTGTGTAGTGTGTTGGCAACGTATGTTTTAGAGCTACATCTAGAAAGAGGAACAGGAATTGTGTCTGTAGTTCAGGAGAACTGGTTTAAGGATATGATGCATGATTTACATGTGGAGAAATTCTGAGATGCCATCTATTAGAGAATTTAATAGAATTTTTTTAAGTTACCATTAGGTGTGTGTGTGCATGGTTATTTCACTAAAATTGTCTGGCTGCCTTTTTCAGGCATTACCCCTTCTCTTGTTTAATCACGTGGCACATAGGAACATCAGCGACTCCCTCAGTCGCCCAGCTAAATCTACCAATTTATGTTTTGTTTAAATGCCAACTGCTGAAAATAAAACTCAAACTTATATTTTATTGTATTTTCTATTTTTCAGCATCACAATGTTTGTCAATTCCTCTATACTCCCTGGGATAGCCAAGTCCTCCAAGGATGACCACACGAAGGTGGATGCTGAGGCCATCATGGAAAATATCAGCATTGTCCTCTTCACTCTGACTGTTGTGTTTGGGATCACAGGGAACTCTTTGGTGATCTGGGTGGCTGGATTCAAACTCAAGGTAGATGCACAGTTTATGATGTCTATCATGTTATCTATTACAAGGCTAACAATATCAAACAAGTATAAAACAAACTTCCAATTGGAAAAATGTGAAAATGAATTTTGTGAAATTTACACTATGTAGACTGTAGGATGCCCATGTCCAGACATATACCAGGTAAACCTGAATAAAAATGTGATGAATTCTAAAATATTTAACAAAGAAAGAATTGT
>NW_015151383.1:153065-154299 GCF_000732505.1 Cyprinodon variegatus | reverse complement strand
ATTTGTGTTAGATTTTTTAATGGCACATGGTTCCCTGAATAAAATTTCTTCAGTGTTGTTCTAAAAAATGAAAAGCAAAAACCCCTTTATAGTCCCATGGTGGGGAGATTTTTTGTTCCCATGTGTTTAACCCACCCCTTAGGGGGGGCAGTGTGCTTCAACTCTAAGCAGGTTTTTGAGCCAAAATAAAAGAAAAGCAAATTCTAATTTAAAATTCCCTGTAGTACTGTTGCCTTACAGCAAGAAGGTTCTGGGTTCGATTACTGGTCTGGGGTCTTTCTCTCATGGGTGGGTTCTCCCCGGGTACTCTAGCTTCCTCCCACAGTCCAATATGACTGTTAGGTTAATTGGCTTCTATAAATTCTCCTTAGGCGTGAGTGTGTGCGATAGTCAGGAAAGCTGTCTACAGTCTACTCTTTCGTAGACCGTTGGAGATAGGCACTGAACCCACCGCAATCTTGACAAGGACTAGGACTTCTATATTTCTACAGGCATGCAATGTGACTATACATCTATATTCTATCCATACATCAACAACAACAAAGGCTAGTATATCAAAAAAGGCTAGGGCTTGATCCGAATACCTCAAATTACACTGTTCAAATTGGGAGTACAGCTCTCACGAAAAGAACAACAAAAAAATCATAGCTACACAAATTTAATAAATGGCTAAAGCTCACTATTAGCATACATTCGCATAGTACACATGAGTACATGAGCATTGGTGAAATGTGCTGTTCCCAGCCAAAGAATTGTGGGCAACCATATAGCTTCTAGCAGTGGAAAGGAGCATCAAGAAGTTATTACGGTAAATGAACCAGAAGCACTCTGCTTCCTGGTTCTAGCTCTTTTCTTACTGCCTGCGCTATTTGGATAGCACTTATTATGGTAACTGTGACGCAATCCACCGTGGCTTAAGTGTTCTCAGCAGTTTCGAGGTGTTCAGATTGAGTCTAGCTTTGGACAACAATCCTCCGATCTAAAGACAGTTTATACAGTTCTATGCAAAGACCTGTTTGCAGCATAGCCCTGCAGACTGCAACCATGTGCTGCTCATGAACCTCTCTAGTGTCATCCCATCCCTGGATTCAAGTAAAATCTTGAAATGATTAGATTATAGATTGTACATGAACTCTGGAAAGCTACAATATCCTTTTTAAGCTTTTAATTGTTGCGAGTTATAACCCACAAGAAATAAACTGATGTTGCTTTTACAGTATGTAATTTTTTTTAA
>NW_015151383.1:149418-149937 GCF_000732505.1 Cyprinodon variegatus | reverse complement strand
TAGTATAAGGATCTGAAGTGAAAGATTATTACCCATCTATCCATCAAGGCTTCTAGCTCACAGCCCTTCCCTGGCATTTTTATCAGTCCAAGATTCCTGGAAAAACCCTCAACAAAATTACACATAAAGAATAAATTACCTCAATTATAAAGATTAATACACTGTTTCTTAACATATTGGCAAGTTCCCCAGTATTTCCTAGTTGAAACAGTGTGTAGCAAACTGATGGCTTTGTTAAATATTATATGGGACATATCCAGGGAAACATAAAATCCTATTAGCGTGATCAAAAAAAATGCTTTAGTTGGATCTATATCTTAAGCACAGCAGTGTGGATGAAAGTACTGGATTAAATCCTATTGAAGAAATATAGTCAATTTAAAGGTTGGATTTTCTTAAGGACTTGTTCTGAAAATTGTAAAATGTGTGTGAAATGAATTATTAGACTGCTTTTTCTTGGCTAAATAAAATTAACATTGTTCCATTCTTTATGCTGAGATGTAGGGAGTTGAAGCAGGT
>NW_015151383.1:144417-149408 GCF_000732505.1 Cyprinodon variegatus | reverse complement strand
ATTCCTCCCTAGTTTAGACAAGGGGGAAATATAGATAAACATGTCCTTACTGTGTTCAAGGCTCTTACATCCTTTTTTCTGGTGTGAACAGAAAACAGTTTTCTGAAATGGTTATCTGACTAAATTTATGCCCTTAATGAACTGAAGTGTTTCTCTTGGGAAGGCTCGTTGTTCGTATGTGTGAATTCTCTTTATATGCAGGGGTGGGCAACTACCTCGCCAGAGCCACACTAACAGTTTAGCTGTTTGTGTTGTTCTCCTGTGCAGAGTAAAATAAAACTTTTTCTTCCTTGCATATTGCCTCTTAATTCAAATTCAAAATTAATTCAAATTTAATGGTTTTAATGTTGTTGTTTTTTTACTCACATTTTCTCCCTCCTTTCTATTTTCTTCTATTGATTTCTGTGTCGCTTCTCTTTTGTTTGTCTGTGAAGCCAAAGGTTACCAATGTGTGGCTGGTGAATCTGGCCATAGCCGACCTCGTCTTCAGCGTGACAAGAATGTTTTCCCTGATAAAGAAGCTCTTCTACAACTACTGGCCCTTTGGATTGTTCGTCTGCAAGTTCAACGGCTTCTTTAAATACGCCAACATGTTCTGCTCTGTCTTCCTGCTGGCTATCATCAGTCTGGACAGAATGCTCTGCATCTGGAAGCCTGTCTTTACAAAGCGACGGCGCACCCTGTGTGCTGCCAGGGTGGTGGCACTTTGTGTCTGGATCTCAGCGGTCCTCTTCAGTAGTCCCTACTTCATCTACCGCCAAGTATACATGAAGAACAACCTGAGCAAATGTTCCATGGAGGTGAAAGAGGTGAAGGAGGGGACCAGCTCCATCAAATATTTTCTGTATTTAAATCGGTTCCTGTGTGGCTTCATTTTCCCCTTCATGGTCATTCTTATCTGTTACATCATGGCTGGCATTGGCATCCGACGCACACGCCTTTCAGGGAAGTCACGGCCCCTGCGTATATTGGCATCCCTGGTCATAGCCTTCTTCCTGTGCTGGGGTCCCTACCATTGTCTGTTAATTGTGAAGATGGTGGACAAAAAAAATGCAGTGTTGAAAGTCTGGCAGCCTTTGGCGAATGGTTTTGCATATTTTAACAGCTGCGTGAACCCGCTGTTGTACTTCTTTATGGGGCTGAATGTGAGAGGCCAGTTCAGACAGAGTCTGATGGGAATTTACAAGAAAGCTTTGGCTGATGATGTTGAAGGACAGACGACTCAGTCGAACGAGCGATCTCTGGACGAAAGCAGTTCATCAAAATACAATGCTGCTGTGGTGGCAGAAAGAACTGAAGTCCTTTAGTTGCCAAGCTTTGGCTTCTACATGAGCCATGTCATTTAGAGTGATACTGAACCAATGAACTGAATTAAAATAAGTCAATATGTTAAATTGTCTTTGTGAATCTATGAGAAGAGCTACAGATTTATTCCTGGAATATGTATGACCATGAGTGCATTACCATTTTGTATTGTTAAATGGCTCAAATCATTTTAAAAAGCACATTTTTTGTAAGCCAAATCCAAAATGTACTCTTTAATTCAAATTAGTATATAGTATATAGCATATATAACATATGGATAAAAAAGATATTCTTTGTCAAAACTACCAACGGGTACATAAAATATACTGACAAGACAAAGATTTTGCAAGGATTGTTTTTGAACTTGGATGCAAAATTTCCTCTCAAAGGTCTGTGAGTTATCTTGGTTCTTGTGATCTAAGTCACAGAGGAAAAGTGGAACTGTTAAGTCTGGAGGAATAGGAATAAAAAAGACTTAGGGAAGTAAAACTATTACAGGAAAGCCAGTAATAGTCATGATTCTGTCTGTTTTTAAAGAGGTCAAAGCCAGCAGATGAACTGAAACTGTACTGAGTGTCTGTTGCCTCTCAACAGAACACACACTTTTGAAGGGCATGTTTTCAGTTTAACTCTATGCATTAAAGTGTTTCAGTTATTATTTACCTCATTCTAACTTTAGCTTAGAAATACAAGGGATGGAAGATTCTCATAAACAACCAAATGGAAGCAAGAATCTTATGATCCACCCCAAACAGCAAGCTTATAGAGCAGAATTTAAAGTGCAGAGTTCTGACGCATCACTTGGAGATGAAGCTGAATGTTTGTCTTAATTTTTCAAGTTGCATGACAACAGTTTTATATTTTTCTGCTCTGCTTTTCAATGCTGTGCTTTTTAATGCTTTAACTTATTCAATCGTCAAAATCATTCAATTGTTTAAACTAAAAATAAACAATTTTTTTTTTGTCCTCCATGCACATTTTTCTTGTAAGTGGGACTTTAAATGCCTTCTTTTATTCTTTTCAGTCAACTAACAACATATATTTTATATAAATATTAACGTTTTGGTTACAGTTCTTGACACAGTGAAGGTTTATATGGACGTTCTAATATGTCAGTTTTTTATATCTGCAATAAAATCTATTGCAGTGGTGTTAACAGGTACAACCTTAGTATACAGTAGGATTGTCAAAGACATGCAAACAATACTCTAGTATTTTTATAATTGACTAGGGTCATATCACTGGTCATGGGAACAATGTAAACAAATCTGGTTAAACCCACAAGAAGATGTAATTACTGTATGAAATGAAAAAAATGAATTAACCTGATTTTTAAGGTCCATGAATGTTTGAATGTAGCTTAAGATTAAGCTGTTTGGAAGGGCTACTTCTAATCTTAAACAGTTGGAGCTTCTCACCAAAGATAGTGGTGGCATAACTATTAGAGCTATGCAACAAGAAGGTGAGTAATTAAGCATATTATACACTGTGACATATATTCAATTGTTGTGATCAGCTACAGCTAAAACAGTACGACAACACTGCAGGGTTTAAAAGTTCACAGCTATGTTCTTACACTGTACGGCCCGACACTGATGCAATCTAACTACTCATACTCTACGTCTAAAAACCACGCGTTTGACTCAGCGCCAAGAGATACTGTTGGTCGGACTCGTCAATCTAGAGGAGAGAAAAAAAAAATTCCCTTGTTTGGACCTGCAATGTGTGTAAGGTTCAGGTAAATCGGCTCGTAGACACTCTTAGCCCTACTTCAACTTCCTGATCGGGAGGTGGTTGTGAGTGGCTAATCGCCCCTTGTTACCCCTAAGTATACTACACAATGCAGGATGCATGATTAGGCCGAAACTGATTGAAAAATTCTCGCATGACTGGACAATCAGCCTGAAAAGTGCTAAAAATTGTACCATGTACACCCGCCTTTAGATAAACTGTATAAATGCTAGAATACCTATAGATATATTTGAATTCAAGCTGTAAATCCTACACGTTTTTATGATCTTTTGATAGGTTCCAGCCTGCCACTCTTTTGGCTAAATAACAATGCTGATAATGGTTTTGTCCTGAAAGTATACATCTGATTCAATTAAATTTACAGTTATGACCTCATCTAAGTGAAATGTAATGATTTACCAGCTGCAAGGCGATTTATCAAACCAGTTTCAGTTTCTGCTTATATATTTTTCCTCTTGGGCAGCAATCCTAAAAAATGTCTGTGCTCACTTTGGTAAGAAGGAGGCAGAGGTGCATGAAAGGCGATAGAAAGAATTCCCATCTGGAGTTAATTTTAGAGCTTTAGCTGAGGGACAAAAAGAGGATCCACATGGGAAGTTTGTAGATCTGGTAAATTTTAAACTAGAAGTATAATAATAAGCTATTTTCTCCTAGGCACAGATGAGAAGTGGAACTTAAACTGGACAGAAACTCACATTTATGCAGCAATTTACAGCGTACTAAAGCAGAAGAACATTTAAAACCAGAGAGGCACTATATATTTCAGTGACATCATTTTAACATTGACTGGAGCAATAAATGAGATGAGATAATCTACATAATTGGTTTATTATTTTCTTAAGTTCTTTGTTTTTCAATTATTATTCAAAGACATTGAGACTTAAATAAAAATTCAATTGTATTTATTTATTTAGAAAGAAAACTTTTAACCGGTTGTTAAAATAAACTGTATAATTTTGTCACAAGACCTGTAAAGAAATGCCCTATTGTGATTATGATCAGTCTTTAAAGGGATGGAACTAATTATAAATTCTGCATTTAAACTGCTTTTTGTTTGCTTTTTTTTATATAAAGCATTTTTTTTTAGTAAAAGCTTAAATATTTTTAGTTAAAATATGTTTAGTAGAAATATGCTTAACGGCTCAATACATCTAATGACTCAGTACAGTGTTTAAACAACAATATATAAGTAGTTACAGAGCTGTCTACATTCATTTGAGACCATTTCAAAAGCCAAAAGAATAATGTTGTATTTTTTGGGGTTGGCAATGGTGCTAACCACCACATCACCGCACCGCCCTATATTTTCATTCTAACCTTAAAATATCTTGTTTTACCCAATAATGATATAGAGAGAGCTGAGTTATCCTTCTAGACCTGTTACCAATCTTGTGTCCTATGAAATGCTATGGGGGAATGAATATACTGAAAGGCTAGATAGGAAGAAAAGCCATTGAAACTCACCTTAAAAGTTCAATCATGCCACATGGCTGCACAAAAATACACCATGTCAAGGGTGTTCTTTTCCCTAATGTTGGATTTTAACATTTGTAAGATTAAAGACATTCTCTTGTCCCAATAGCTTTTATTTAACAAAAAACTCATACCATTTGCAAAACACTTTAAACAGGGTTACAAGGAAAGCTAATAAAAACTAAAATGTCTTGAGTCCTCTTGATACTGTCATGATCTGGCCTGTTTGCTCTCCCTTAATTAGTAATTCCTCTCACCTGCCCTCTTACCTCCCTGCCTCATCATAATTTATTCCTCTCACCTGTTTCCTCTAGTTTATATTCAGTTCAGCCTGAGCATTCAGTGCTAGATCATTGCTTGTCTTTTTGTTAGTCTGTCTGTTCACTTTGATTTGATGGTTCATGTCCTGGATCCTAGCTGCCAGTGGAAAGAGGGTTTTAGTGTTTGTCTCGTCTCCTGAT
>NW_015151383.1:141181-143930 GCF_000732505.1 Cyprinodon variegatus | reverse complement strand
CCTGTGTTTTCTCCCCTAGAGTGTCTGAGATTGGGCGGTGCCCCGCCCCCCCGCCTGCAGTGTCCGCGAGCCACAGCTCCACTTTAGTTTTGTTTTATTTAATAAACGTTTGAACTTTCCTACTGATTGTCTCGCCTTGAATACTGGGTCCATCTGTCCTCGGTTCATGACAGATACGGCAGTTGTTTAGGTAATGAATGTAGATAGTGGCCAGAACAAGGCCAATCTACCAGAATACTGTTGCAACTGATGAGGGAATGAGAAAATGATAAACCTCTACAAAAGATTAAGAAAAATTTAAAAGCAATGTACTGTACATTTTGACTCATCTGTATGGAGTTAGAAAACTTTCAATATTCATAAACTCACATATATGATCCACAAGTCCACAAGACATTGTACAAACATGCCTTTGGGACTCAATGCACCAATGCATTTTTTAACAAGTTACGATGATCAGATAACCTCCTCCTACTCCTCCATATCACAAAATCATTACCCATGTGCTAAACATTCTTGTGGTTGGCTGCAACAAGGGAGTTTAACTGGTTGCAGCTTGTGTGCATTTTATGCTGTGCATGTGTGGGTTGTGCTCTGTGTGTGTGGATTTTGTCCTCTGCATGTGTGGATCACATATTGGAGTTTGTGAATATTGCTATTATTTATCGCTATATAAATAAACTGAATTGAATTTAATTAAATTTCTGTTGATGCACTGAGGGTACAGGAAAATGGCACCAAGTCTGCAGCAGATCCTATAAGTTCTGTCGAATGTGAAGTTTAGAAGTATTCTGTCCTGGCTGACAGATAGCCAATAAAATAGACTCAGTACACATGATTGAGGCTGCTTTAATGAAACTTCTCAAGTTATTTTTTGTAAAACTGCAGTACAAACGAAATACACAGTGTGTTACAATTTAGATTTAACAGTTCTCATTCTTGACACAAGACATAATCATAAAGAAAAATGCAGCAGGTTTGTCAGGTCTAAGCACCTAAAACATCATACATACATACATGGAAAGAAAAAGGCACAGAGACAATTAATTTTACTCGCAAGGAGAGTAGGAAGGGATCGCACAGTACAGGTCTCCACCCCACTCTGGCGGTCTCCGCGTCCTCCTCCCAATTTATTGAAGTCAGGGGTTCCCTGGTTACAACAGCTGAGACTGCACTAAAAGGGAAACAATATAAGGAATTCAGGCTTGCAGTCTCAGAAAACATGTCCTCTAAATCTCAAGGTTCAGTCAACATTTACTGTAAGCCATTGAAGCTGTTCACCAAAGTTCAGCAGGTTTTATGCTGTTCGCAAATCAACCACAACCTCCCCAAAAGCAAGTCCACAAATCACAGTATACTTTAGAAAAAGTGGCTATGATCACATGTACAAAGCACACAGCTTTATGCATTATAACACTACACAGATATATTTATATACAATTATTCTATACAACATTCAACAATACAACATATATGAAGCTCAACAATGAACTGGATTAGCATCTAACTAGCTTCATTCTAGCGGTTAAAATAAAACAGAGGGGTAAGAAACAACTACAAGAACCCACTATGCATATACTCACTGTTGGTCCCGCTCAAGGATATAGACAACTGAATCTGTGGTGTAGCATGTGGTGCTGTATGTATGCACACGAAAAAGCCTGGTCATTAAAACTGCAGTAACAGAAAACCACCAAAAGGGAGCAACTAATACAAACTGACAGGAGTCAGAACAAGCACCATTGCACTTCACATGTATTGAGATCAGGGTACATCAGGGACGTGCAGAGACCGTTGGAGGGGCGGGTGCTCAAAGTTAAAAGAGGGCGCATTGGGCACGGATTTAAAACATTATACAGAAACATACCTTGCTGTACAACTGGTTGAAATGTACCAACCCATACTATAAATAATGGAACGTAGAATCAAAATACACCCTATCACACATACTCACATATTTGTTTGAGGTCAGTGCAAAGCGAAATGAGTCTGTGTTTTACCATATTGGAACAGCTTCTTTTGAGGGGGTTGGTGTCTGATAGTGCAGACACTAAAAAGAGCATGGGAGAGATAGCAGCTGATTAAACAAGTGGTGTGTGTTCATGCAAGATGCAAAGATAACTAACATTTAAAATGGCTCTCTCTGACTGAGCTGCCACACTGCTGAATTGCTAGAGTCTGTTGCCAAGGCTGACTGCTTAAAAACCAGTTGCTCATTCAAAGCCACAAACACAAACAATACTTCAAGTTTAAAGGTTTCAACCTGTATTTATTAACAAACATATATTCACATTGTATAAGTAACTGTAACTGAAAGGGTAACATTATTCGTGGGAGAAAGACAATAGAGAGAAGGTGGCTCTGTCTTTCTGTTAGTTTCTGTCAGGGTCTGTGCCTTAGATTTTTTTTTTTTTTTTTGCGTGTGTGTGTGCGTGTGTATTTGTGTGTTTGTGCATGTCCAAAACAATTATAATTTAGATCTACTGTTCCATGGTAACCGTGGCCGGTCACATGATATACTGGATCATGTGACCGGCCGCGTCAGCTTCACACAACGAGCTAACCTTAGCTCGTTGTGTGAGCTAACCTTACTACCGTGACGTGCCCTGCTGCTGCGGATAACCACTGCGACTCCAGAAAAAGTAAACAACTGGTCAGGTAAGTAGGTGCTGCAGTGGTGTTAGTTTGTGCAAGGTTTATTGTTGCAAGATGAGTAGACTGACCGAGTAAAGTAAGCAATGAGCATCCT
>NW_015151383.1:120313-139500 GCF_000732505.1 Cyprinodon variegatus | reverse complement strand
AGGATGCTCATTGCTTACTTTACTCGGTCAGTCTACTCATCTTGCAACAATAAACCTTGCACAAACTAACACCACTGCAGCACCTACTTACCTGACCAGTTGTTTACTTTTTCTGGAGTCGCAGTGGTTATCCGCAGCAGCAGGGCACGTCACGGTAGTAAGGTTAGCTTGAGGGCACGTTGTGTGAAGCTGACGCGGCCGGTCACATGATCCAGTATATCATGTGACCGGCCACGGTTACCATGGAACAGTAGATCTAAATTATAATTGTTTTGGACATGCACAAATACACACGCACACACACACACGCAAAAAAATAAATAAATAAATAAATAAAATAATAATAATAAACCCTACAAAAGGGCACTTTGAGAATCAGGGACAAAGGGGCAGGTGCTCAAGCACCCTCCGCCCCCCCCTCTGCACGTCCCTGGGGTACATGTACATGGACAGAATGCCGACATTATGGAATGCTTTTGACTGAATGTTCCTTAAGCATAAGTGCCATGAGCAAAGGTTTTAAACCAGTAAAACCTGTTCTCATTTAATCCTCCGACTGTAATTAGCATAACTTAAAGCATTTGTAATAAATACCAGTCCAACAAAACTGTCAAAAAATAATTAGCTCAGTTTAGTATTTTTTGTATTTTTAAAAAGTCAGGGCATTCAAATACTAAAAATACGCAGATTCAAAATTTAAAAGTAGTAAATGAATATGCAGGTACACTAAATCTGGGAGTGACATCTGCAGATAGAACATCCCTAAAGAAAACATTTTCCTGAGCTATGACTGTAATTGTAGCATATGACCTTTGTCTCTGATCCTTGTTGCTCATTTTTTAAATGTCAAGAAAATGTCTTTGAGCTATGGTTAATAACAAGTTTTTTTAGTTTTTTTTTTTTTTTTTCATGGAAACCAATGTTCTGTTCTAGCTTTTAGAGTACTTATGAACAAAAACTTGTTCTGGAAGAAAAAAAAAAGATAATGGTGTTTGTGCAAGTTTGCCGGAAGAACATGAATTTATTAAATACCTAGAACTGGAAGTTACTGTAAAGTAATTAATAGGTCATTGAAAATCGAGGGTAAAACTAATTAATAATTATTAGTTGAATGATTATACATGTAATAAACTTACTCATCAGGGTTCTCAGACTTTTATATAAAAGGTTGGACTCCTGGACTGGCTGTTTAAAATCCTGTTGCCTTCACCAATTTTGTCATTTTAGTCAATGGCTGTCAGCAAAGTTATTAAACATCAACCAAGCAAATTTGTCTCTGTTCGTTCAGATGTTACTGAAAGAAGAATTAATCTGGCCTGAGTGATAAATAATTCACTGTAAAATAACTGCAAAAGACCATGGGATAAAATACAGTGGTACCGTAATTAGGTAATAATCCCTATTTCAGTATTATTATATTTAATAACTACACTACTGAACACTACTGAAAATAAGCACAGGTAAAAAAAAGTAAATAAAAATGGAAGTGGGGGTTTTAAAGTCAGTTCAAGATTCTCTGAGGAATGTTCAAGGTTTAAGGCTTAATGCATTTAAGGTGTCCTTTAAAATAGCAGCAGATAAATGTAAATAAACCCTGATGCAAAGATATTAAATACAATCAAGACAGTGAAGTTTTGTTTGGTTTTACAGTGGAAAATGAACAATGACTCAGGAAGGAATGCATTAAGCTGTAATAAAGCTGAAATAGGATGGGTTAGCTTAGCTGGCCAGATGGGTTGATCTGAAACGAAGGAAAGGTTAGGCATCATCCGCACGCGGCGGCTACTATTCATTCATCCTGTCCGCTGAACTGCTGCTAAACTGAACTGAATTGAACGAGTCAGAATGAATGGGGACTGGTCGAATAAATAGAAGGGGTAGAGCGTAGCCGCCTGTGGCCTTGGTTGCCTGTCACAACTCCAGTCCAGTGCACGAGGATGACGTCATACACATTCCGCTTTGTTTTAAAAAATATATAAATATAAAAAATATAACCGCGGATGTCTGGGGGACAGTGATTCGCCTACATGTTATGAATGCTGGCGTACCATAAATGATAAATTATAAACAGTTTAGTTTGTCACTTCAAGTCGTTGCCCATAGGAAGATGTTGCTTGGATATAAGCTAACGGAATATCTTAAGAACAGCTCCAAATGACACAAAACTCATATGGGTGAGTAGAACATGATGTCATAACATAAAATCAAGGGCCCAATGTAAACAAAAACGGTGTTCCCCTTTAAGGATTTGGAAGAGGTACTGGCCGGGTTTCACATTATTAGATAAATTGGAAACATCTAGTAGTTGTTGGCCATTTTTGCTGGTCCCACGGCGATGGCCAAGAATGCAGGTCTAAGAAGGAAGTTAGAGACTGCCTCTGAAATGTATGCTTACATCAATGATTTTGTTTAACAGCACTGGAATACATTCTGTTAATGCTTAAAGATGTTTCCTTATTTTTGTACACTGTCTGAGAAATTTCCTACTCGGATCTGAACTGGGTAACCAAAATGATGAGTATAAATTGTCTGCCAGGGGAGACAGGAGAAGAAGAACAGAAATGCATCCGCAGGTGTTGTTGAAGATGAAGAGGCGGGGAAAGAAAATATGGAGAAAGATAATGTGCTAAAATGGAAAGAATGACAATAATAAAGGAGGCCACATTAACATTAATGGAATTAAACATTGCCTTACCCGGCAAGACATTCTAACTCTTGATGTCAGTATTTTTTGGGCCCTGCGTATGGCCCTGACTACAGTACAAAGGAAAATCAAACACACTTGAGTGAAAAACTTGTGAAAATCAGACACACTTGAGTGTTTGTAGTTTCTGATGCACTTCTGATCAAAATGTTTTTGTGATTAATTTTCAAAAAATTGTTCGATGTTAGGATGTGTTGATTAAGCCAGATAATGTCTATTTTTTTCTGTAAAAAAACAAAGTTTTACAATATTGTGTAACCAACATATGAACTTAAATGGGTTTACCGTGCTAAGTAATTTATTTATTTTTTTTACCTTATATGCATACACATTAAAATTGCATATTTAAACTGAAAACATTCTCTGCAGTCTATGAAATGGCACAGTGTTAGAGATAATTATGATGAGTCAGAGTTCCTTTGAAAGATGTGTCACACTGCCTCATCTCATAGGCTGTGTAACTCATCGCTTGGAGTAAAAAAAAATTAACGAAAGTAAAAATATTTAGTTAATGAAAAGCAGTAAGTCACACAGCAAATAAGAATTTCTCCTTGCATGAGTTGAAATTAACAATTGGTTTTAGTTGTATTATCAATATTGCAATCAAATGAAAGTAAAAGATTTTCGTGCAAACTGAGAGAATAGAGAAAATGAAAACATAAACTGTAATAAAAATGTTGCCGAGTAAAATATTTTGTTTTCAAAATGTAGGCGATGACTTCGTTTCAGGAAAATTCTCAAGAAAGGAGCCTATTAGAACTTTTTGGGCGCCTCCATAGAAATGCAATCCTCTAAAAAAAACAGGTATCATTCCATGACCTACATTTTACCACACAAGGGAGATACCACTGAAGCTGACAGCTGCTGGTAAACTTTGATTTATAGCGTAGTGTGGACTGCTCTCACACAACCAATCACCACAGCAGATGACAGAAGAAGCTGGTCTTTCTTCTTTTGAGTTTTGCAGGAAGTACTGAAAACAGAGCGTTTTTTCCCCTCAACACTCACAGAGTTGAGGACCTAGAAGCAGCTACTGAAGGTGGATTTTGGGGTTTGCGTTTGAAAGTGGATTTGCAACAAGAGAACATAGGGAGCCCTTATCAGCAGCACTACACCTGGAAATGGGCCATCTTCATCATAACTTGCAAAACTACACAGCACCAACTCTCACAGAAATAAGCAATGTAGTGTAATTATATGTAATTATCTGGGCATTGTTCTTTTAATTATATCTGAAACAGTGTGACTGCGTTTTTAAAGCCTACTGATTGAAAGGTCTGGTATAGTTATCTGCTAAAGCAGGCCTGGAGATGAAAATTAGAGAAACAATTCCTTCTTTTTTCACATCAGTAGTGTAGACTGATGATCAGCTTAAAGGGAATGGAGAAAGATAAAAAAAAAAACTTTATTTTCTTAAATAAATATTAAATATTACAATTTGGGAAACATCTTCTCCCCTCTCATGTCACCTGTCCTCATTTTTATTGCCATGCCTGCAATCCAGGAAAGGAGAACATGTTCATCACAAATATTTAAAGGTGTGGTGTCTCTTTGACAAAAGCAATAGGAATTTCTAAAGAACCTTTCCAGATGCATAAAAGCTGTTCACGTCTGTTATCATTTACATATATGCAAAAATTATGCCTGAGGACTGTGACCAATCACGGATATACGTACACACTGGAAGTGACAATTATTTGTGCCTGATCGTGTCCTTCTTATAAAAGAAGAGTTGCGGATATACCAAATACATTTCTTAACAAAAAAAGGGTAAAAAAGAGACATGGATATTGATGTGCCCATACAAATAAACACACAATTTATCATGCGAAATATTTTCATTGCACCACGGCGGGGCCACGATCCAGCAATAAAATGGTGGCATCGGCAAGTACTGACAAATAGGGCTCCAATACCAGTTTGAGAGCCAAAGGTTTATGCAACTATTGTCACACATTCCGGGTAGGCAATAAAAAGTTCTACTGCATTCACTTTGTATTAGTCTTTCTTTTTCCTGCTTCACAAAGGTAGGCAGCAGCTTGACAAAGCCATGATGGAAACTATTTTACATCCAAATAATATGCAGTTCATCACACATTAACACAGATCAATTTTAAACATATGGTATGGGTATTTGCCAATACCGCACAGACAGGTATCTGGTATCGGGGCCAAAAAATGGCATGATTATTACAACACAACACTATATATATATATATATATATATATATATATATATATATATAAAGAGAGAGAGACAGGGAAAATTTGAATGACTTGTGGAAGGAGAATTCACTCTCCAAACCTTTCTTAGGTTCTGCGTGGAAACCAGCTGGTTGGTAGAAAAGGCTGTTAAATTAAAACACTTTTATAACCTTTTATGACTGCACTTTCATTGAAATGACTACTATTTTTCACTACTTTTCATAGTTATAGACAATTCAGAGAACTACTATATTTCTTGGCATGTAACAGACAAACATCTTTGAACCTCCTTGCAAGTTGCTCCACTCCAGTATTAGTGAAGTACCCCCACCTATACCATTCTTTCTAAATCTTTAAAGTTAATCAATCTGCTATACGTATAGCCTTTCTGTCTGTCAGTTTCTGTGAAGGATTTGTTGTCTATCTTTGCTAGATTAATTTATAATTAAAACCAACATGTGTTGTTAGGAGATTGGGATGCTTTAAATATGACTGATGTGACTGCCAATTGCATCCACAGATGCATCAGACAGGTGCTGTTGCGGAGGCAAATAAATAGACAATCTTGCTGTGCAACCATAACTGCTTGACAAAGATTTTTAACATAAGTTTTTTGTGCTTAAATCTAAAGAATGTCATAGAAGCAGAAATCTATAAGTGGTATTAATTCTGACTAAAGCAGGTATGGAAAGCCAAAACCATCACTATTGGCAGCTAAATGTAAAAATTCCAGTGATTCTATTTTTTGTATTAAAACCATATTTTTTATCCTAACCAAATAAATCTTATTCATGTAATTAACTTTTAATTGAATGTTTCTTGCTTCCAGAAAACAGGTTACTTAAATGTCTACATTACTGATATGACATAATTCAAAGTTACTCAATAGATTTATGATGCCATAATGGTTCCTTCATTATCATTTTACATTTCCTGAGATATTCACTAAGAGCTTCATTCCTTGGGGCCATCTTCCTGATGAAGGAATTTGACCTGCAACCAGAGGGTTGTCAGTTTAAGCCCAGGCTCCGGCTCTCAGTGTTGTTGTGTCATTGGGCAAGGTACTTCACCTGCATTCCCTACTGATGTTGGTCGGAGGGCTGGTGGCGCCAGTGTAGGGCAGCCTTGCTTCTGTCAGTGAGCCCCAGGGCAGCTGTGGCTGCAATGTAGTTTGTCATCATCAGTTAATGATTGAATTGCGTGAATGATTTAATGACTGAATGTTGTGTAAAGTTCTTTGGGTGAGTCCTCTGACTTGAAAAAGTGTTATATAAGTACAGGCCATTTACCATTTGCCTCCTTCCATGCAATTGAAGGGGAACGCCTTTTTTTTTACGTCATCCGCGCGCTGTACTGGAGTTTTGATAGGCAGCCCGGGCCATAGGCGGCTACGCTCTACCCCTTATATTAATTCGGCTAGCTAATCTGAATCATTTATTTCCATTTTGAGAGCGAGATCATCTGTGGCAGTAGCACTAGGCATCTTTCAGGCATGTATGTAAAACTAGCAGCAGTTCAGCGGAGAGGATGAATGAATGGAAGCCGGCGCCCAAGGGTGACGTCAAACGCACTGCGCTTTGTTTTAAAAAAATATAAATATAAAAAAATATAACCGTGGATGTCTGGCGGACAGTGATTCGCTACATGTTATGAATGCTGGCGTACCATAAAGAATAAATTATGAACAGTTTAGTTTGGACCTTCAAGTCGTTGCCCATAGGTTAGACGTTACTTGGATATAACCTAACAGAATATCTTCAGAACAGCTTCAAATGACACACAACTCATATGGTTGAGTAGAACATGATGTACTAACATAAACTCAAGGGCCCAATGTAAAAAAGCGTTCCCCTTTAATGTGGATATTGAATTTGTATTGGAATCCACCTTGCACAGTGAGTAACTTTGGTGTTCTAAACCTCTTTCATGTGTTGATCCATTTGCCCACTTATCATTGGTGCTATGATGCCTGACAGGAGCTTCCATGTTGTGAAGAGACAGGAGATTGGCTTATAGTTGGTTTGGACTGCCCCTATCTGGGCATCTTTTATTATCATGAATGTTGGGCCCTTGCGACTATCACATAAACCAATGTACATAGCTTTCAAGTACTCAAATGCATGCAGAAACCCTGATAAAAGCATCAGTGGTGATATTTTGTTCACAGTTGTTCAAACTGAACTTGCTAAACCTGAAATACATTTTGCTCAGTTTTTTTTTTTCTGTGGGTGGAGCCTAAAAAGCTAATGACTCATACAGGTGCGCTTAAAAGGTTGACAAAAGAAGGAGAAAAAAACCAGAACAAATTGAGTCCATCCATAAGTGACATGTACGATGGAGAACCTGGAAAGAGATGATTCACTCAAGTAAGTGATTTGCAAAAGCTGTCTTCTTAGATCTATTTGTGTAGTAGCAGATGTAGTTATCTATTTTTTCCTAATAAATGAACTTACGTCTTGACAAACATATTTTTTAAGAAGTTTCAGAAGAAAGGTTTTCAGATTTCTTATCTTTCTTTCACATTTTTAGTCAAATTATAGAGGATATTCCATTTAAAAAATAATACATAAGTGAAATATCCAACAGTTCCTTTCATTGATGATTGAATTTATTTAGGAATCAATATTCCTCAATCAAACCCGGCCCAATGTATGAGTTATTGTCCTCTATGTCGATGCTTTAGCTTTGCCACTCTTTGCTACACCAGCTTGCTTCAAGTATTTCTGATAAACACTTGTAAGTTTTTAATGTTGGCGCGGCCCAATCTTTGCAGGTTTTTTTTATTCAGTGGATTTTTGTGTTCAGTTCTAAAAAAGCATGCTGTTACACTATCAATAAGACTACCAAGAAAATTTTCATTAGGGAAATTTATGCTTTAGATAAAGGAAACTTTTTTTAGCCAATATGCTTTATTACAATTTAACATCTAGCATCTATTCCAGGAGGCCATGGGACACCTTTCGAGAGGTTCCTATAATTGAAGATGAGCACACACCTTGGAGATTCCTAAAGCTTTTAAAGATCATCACTTTGTGCGCAGTAGCTATCGCTGTCTTTGGACTGGCAGTATGTAGCAAGGTTAGCTCCTTTTTATGACTTTAATACATTTTCAATATTTTTTTCTGGATATAATCATATGCTATTTGATATCACAGTGAATACAGAAGATGTATATAATTCATTATCCTTGAAAGTGCAAATAACTAAAACATTAGTGTCCCTGTTTTGTTTACCAGGTTTCTTTCCTTCTCCTCATCACTTTATCCCATGAAGATACAAAGACTATCCCAGCAGGACAGAAACCTGTCACATTGTTGTGTATTGGTTGCTCTGTTATTGCACCTAGTGTTCTTCTGCTCCTCAAAAGCGTCTGGAAAGCATGTTATAAATCATCAAAGGTGCCGAGGAAAGCATCTGTAGCCCTGGTAAGACTAAATCGAATGTTTCTTTACAGTATTTTATCTCTTACAAATCTTTTAAACACATAATGATGTGGTTTATATCTTTGTTTCTGTGACATTTTTATAACCTGTCCTTTTTCTTTATTCCTCAGGTTTTGTTCTTCGAGCTTCTAGTTTCTGTGGGGTTGGCCATTCTTACCATTGTTGCAATGCCACACTTGGACATTGTGACCAATGTGACGATTCTTAATGGTGTGGCTGTCCTCCCTGCATTCCTGCAAGCGGTCGCTCAGTGTACTGCAAAAAAGATAAATGTCTCCCTGCTTCCCTCAATTCTCGGCGTCTTGGCTATACTCACTGCTTTCTGTATTTTCCTTGTCCTGTACATTCTGAAAGACCTTACAGATGTGCAGACAGCAACTTGGGTGGGCCTTGCTGTTGGTGGCTGCTTCTTTGTGTCTTTTAACTGGTGGGAGAACTACTTTATGCTCATCTGTGTGAACAGCAAATCAAAGTTCCTTAAAAGTCTTTTTGAGGACTTGACCAGGAGTCAGAACATGCTGCACATCCTCTCCAGCTTACTCAGAATTGTGGTGACTGCCTGTGTGCTTGGTGCTTATGTCCCTCTGGCCAACATGGACTGGGACATTGTGACCTCCATTCCAGGCCGGGAAACAAGAATTGTAGTCATCACCATTGGAGTCCAGCTAATCTCCTCAGCACTCTGCCACTGGTTTGCTTTGGCAGCCTTCAAGATGCACGCTATACGGAGATGCTTCATCATACCTTTGTACCTGGCTTCACTGGCTGTGATGGTGTTCTACATCGTCCCTGTGATTGTTTACTTTGAGGGCTATAAAGTAAGCCTGAACACAACTGAAAACATCAACTTCACAAGTTACTGTGACGTAGCTGTGAATGGAAGAAATCTAAGTCTGATTGGTAACCTGTACCCAGAGCTGGTTTTGGACGTTACGCAAACTCTGTGCTTCCTGAACATGTCAGAGATGGTTGACATCGGCTTACTGACGGGTAAGAAAAAAATGACACATTTATTTGGTATAAAAGCAAAATCTTCAACAGGTTTCAAAGCAAATATACCTCCCTAAGAACCTACATACTTACAAGCCACATTGATATCTCTACTAATTTGATATTGCTATTTATGCGTTCAAGCAGTAACTTGTGTTTTGTTTCCTTTTTCCACATTAGGTGCAGCATTTGGATGGTGGATTGGCCTTGTGATGGCCACTATCCATATATGGTTCTTTAACGTCAAACGTATCCAGAAGACACAAGACTTGTTTGTTCGGCGGCTTTATGAGGGAGCCTTTATTGAACAATCTTTACTCCTCAACACCAGATTCCACATCCAGACAAAACAAGGAAGGAAGAAACAGTAAGTGGTTTGGTGCATGTGTTGTACATCCTTTTATCGCCTTTCTTCTGCTTAGTATTTAAAATTTCAGCATGTAGTGTGTTGTTGTATTGATTTTTTATTACAATAACCAATTGCACAACAGTAGAATATTTCTAACATTTGTAATTATTGTGAAGTTATAGGGAAGACGCCTCCCCAGCTATGTTGTATCTTTGCGCAACAATGTGGCATGAGACCTATGAGGAAATACTGAATATCATGATCTCAGTTTTCAGGTGAGATTAAACAATTGCTGTTATACTTATCTTAGATGGTTTTTTTTTATTTCTAATAATCAAATAGTTTATAAACTGTATAACTTCCATTTAGTGGAAAATGTATTCAAGTAAACCTTGTAGAGAGATTTACTTCCAAGTCCACTTAATTGCAAATAAAGTTTTTTTTAGTAATGTAATATTGGCTTTTTTATATATATATAATTGTGATTTTTTTTCACGGTTCATGTTTGTTTTATCAATGAAGATTGGACAAGTACAGACCAAAGATAGATCCAACGATGGATGATTTCACCTTTGAAGCCCATATCTACTTTGATGATGCTTTTGAAAATGTCAAAGGAAGTCAGATTCGTCATCTAAACTCATATGCAAAGGACCTTGTGCAAATCATCACTGAGGTTTATGGGTAAGAACCATGTTACAAATGACAAAATGTGCATTTTTCTAAAGTTGTAGGAATAACACTAAAGATTTTGGTCTCCATCTCTGGTATGAAACGCCTTGTGTATTCTTGACCCATTTAAAATGTACAAGACTTTATTTCAACAGGCTTATTAAAACTAGTAATCTATGAGTACTTTGTTTTTATTGTAGTTAATGTATTTTATTTGTCCCATTATGCAGCACTTTGTGATCCCCTTTATAAGTAAAATTTATATATATATATATATATATATATATATATATATATATATATATATTTAGCTTTCTTACTTTTTCCAATAGTTCTTTGCATACAGTTCTTCAAAGAATATGTTTTCATTTTAATAAGTTACATTTGTTCTATGTAATATGTGTTAATATGGAAATGTCTAGCATGTGTGTGCTTGGAAAGATATATATATATAAACAATGTATACAGTATATATATACTACTATGACAGTCACACGTACTATGATTTTTTACTTTTTGTCTTTTTCAGCATTTTCAAGAACCTTGATAAAACATTCTTTGAGGTGGAGCAGGAAATTCCTCACCAGTCAATCATAGCGACACCATATGGAGCCCGTTTGGTTTTTGAAATGCCTCATGGGAATAACATAGTAGTTCACTTCAAAGACAAAGAGAAAATTCGGAACAAGAAAAGATGGTCTATGGTAGGCAAAATCATATGGATTATCTTTCACCATTCACCTTTGCTTTTTTTAACTTTCATTTATTGTCTACAGATTATGTATCTTTACTATCTCTTGGGTTGGAAGCTTATGAGCAAACATCACAGCCAATGGAAGTTAGGATGCAGTGATGATGAAATAAAGACAAACATTAAGGTAAATAAAAACATTTCTGGGTACGTATTTCTGAAGCAATTAAACAAGGGTGCCTGTTTGATTTGTGGTGAACTTTTAAAGGCAACAGAATTTAAATTACAGAAGTTAAACAAGGTGTTTTTGTTCTAGAGGGAGAAGGACAACACCTACCTCATGGCTTTAGATGGGGACACAGATTTCCAACCACCCTCAGTGATGCTGCTTATTGATCGTCTGAAAATGTATCCTCGTGTCGGAGCAGCATGTGGCAGAATTCACCCTACCGGATCAGGTCGGGACCAATGAGATCACTGCACGGTAAAAAAACAGTCATGACAATGTTCTAAAAACATCTCTGTCTTTAATCTGCAGGTCCTGCTGTTTGGTTCCAGAAGTTTGAATATGCTGTCAGTCACTGGCTGCAGAAGACAGCAGAACATGTGTTTGGCTGTGTACTGTGTAGCCCTGGATGCTTCAGTCTATATAGGGCAGCGGCTTTGTTGGATGATAATGTGATGAAAAGATATTCAACCCTATCCACTGAGCCCAGTCACTACATCCAATATGACCAAGGTACAATATTAAACTTTTCCAACATTTTCTGAAAGATTTCATGGGTTTTCATCCTTGCTAAGGCTGTTCTGCACAAAGTTTGTGTTCTCTACTTGTGTGCGTGTGTTACACCAATTAACAACTACAACGTGGTTACCAGTGTTGCTATGTGACAGACTGTTAACCTGTCCATTGAGTTGCTCAAATACCACTGTTTGTTGCAACTTTCCACCGATACAACTGCATGAATTAAACAGATATAGAGAATAGATGGATTATTGCATTTTTTTTAATCTAATACAGATTGTCATCATAGCTCATCAAAGCATTTTACTGTATATATATAAATATATCTACTTTGTTGTTGCAGGTGAAGACCGTTGGCTGTGCACTCTGCTACTGAAACAAGGGTGGAGAGTGGAATACAATGCAGCATCTGATGCCTACACTAATGCACCGACGGACTTTAAAGAACTGTTCAACCAAGTGAGTGAGATAGCATTAGAAGACCTATTGAATTGAAATGTAATAGCATATTTTATTTGGTAAACATCGGTGAACATTTATTCATAGTTTACCCACAGATTTAGTTCCTTTATAATACCAAAAGAGCTGTAATCATAGTTATAAGCTATAACAGGCCATTCTGAGTGTTTGCTACCAGAAAGTAAGAATCAACTCCCTGTATTGAGGTATAGATACCATAATGTACTTTAATATGGAAGATCCCAAGTTATTTTGGAAGAGGACTAAGAAAAATCTTTTTTTATTTTTCAAAATAAATCTCTTTCTGTGCTCGAGTTGGGATTGAGTGTTTCTCATTTTAATCATTTTTAATGTCATCACTGCTTCTCCTGATTGGTTTAAAACCAGTAAACAAAATATTTAATTTCATACGTGATTTAATATCTGAAAACTGACTGTTTTGACCTCAGCGAAGACGATGGGGGCCTTCCACGTTGGCGAACATTGTGGATCTGCTCAGTTCCACCAATCTTGTTTCAAAGAGGAACCCATCCATGTCCAAACCGTTCATGTTCTACCAGCTGTTTGCCTTGATTTCGGCCATCCTTGCTCCAGCCACCATTGTTCTCATGGTTGCAGGTAACTGTCATTAACATGTGTTGTGAGCTTCTACATGTAAAACACTGAACTATATATCAGCATTGTACTTCATCTGCCTTTAAACATAAATTCTCTACTGTTTCCAGGAAGCTTGTCCTTCGTCTTTGGTATACCTTCTGGCGCTGCTCTGGTCATAGCTGTGATACCCCCAGCCATCTACTTGGGTCTTTGCTTTAAACTCAAGACAGACACTCAGATCACTATTGCAGCAGTGATGAGCATCATATATGCATTCCTTATGTTGTTGGTGACCATGTCCATTATTGGTAAATAAAAAAAGTTACACAGATAATGATTTATCCTGTGTTTCTTTTCTAACTCTAACGTTGTTATTGTTTTTTTCTTTTTTTTACTAGCTGCAATGGTGAAGGAACAAACCATTCTGACACCCAGTGCCATATTTATTGTGGCCATGTCCATCATTTACATTGTCACTGCATTGATGCATCCTCAAGAATTCCTTTTAGTGTTCTATGGCCTTCTCTACATCATCTGCATCCCCAGTGCCTACCTCCTGCTCACCATCTACTCTATGGTGAATATGAACTGTGTCTCTTGGGGCACTAGAGAAGCAAAACCTGCTGCAGGGGCAGGAACACCTGGAACCAATGTCCAACAAACACAAGCAGAAAAAGGTAGATATATAGCTCAGAGTTCACCGTATGACTGGAGTTGCTCTTTATGTCAGATAAACTGATTATTTTTTTTTTTGCACCTGTACAGCCAAAAAAAACATGAAGAAGTGCTGCTCATGGATGAAATGCTGTAAAAAACCAAACGAGGGACCAGAGGTTGAACAGATCAGCATAAGACAGGAGAATTTGGTCCCAGAGCCGACACCACCACAACCTCAACCCCAGAACACTATTATAGATGATGCCTTGGACAATAGGTTTTTACTTACTTGATAAGCAGTTTAAAATGTAGTCTTGAAATGCAAGGATGGTGCTAATGTTTTAAATTCTCTTCCAGGCAAGAGGTGACAGCTTTTGAAACTCCAGTTCAATGTAAGGACAAAAAACATCCAGGCTTCTATTGTTTTTATATAATATTATATATATAGATATTTTAGAACTAATATTAATCTTGAATTATGACTATTTCCATGTTGTGTTGTATAGGTTGGATAACCCAGCTAGAGAACTTGTCTGATGACATTCAGCTGCATGAGGACATTCTTAAAGAGGTGATTATTCTTTTGTTAGCAAAACTCAGCCTTTATTCTTAAAGTGCTGATAAACGGTTATAAATTATTTCACTTGCTAATTGAATTCTGTGCTTTACTTAATCTGAGCCAAGTTCTAAAACTTTTATTCTCCTCTTAACCATATAATTAAACAATTAACATATTGTCTTCAGTATCAAAAAGTTCTATCCCCCCATGTGATTCTATCATCATTTGTTTTTTTTTTTAGCTTATTTAATTATTAACCTGAATGCATCATAACAGTGTATTTACTTACCGGTAATCACGCTCAGATCGCACAGCTATATTGTTCAGACATGGTGAAAGCCCTTTATCAGCATGCCCATAATTTCACGATGCCAAATCATTTCTGCATGTCGAAATTTTACCTGTGATGTCCTTAACATATATTTAACATGTGACCTGTAGCTAAATTTAACAGAGAAATATGTTATTTTTGCAGGATGAGGTGCAGTTTTGGGAAGAACTTATTGAAAAGTACTTGAAACCTTTGAAAGTTGACAAAGAAAAACAGGAAAAGACTAAAAAGGACCTAGCGGGCCTAAGAAACAAGGTAAATATGAAGTGCTTTAATGTAATACATTTGAGAGGAGAAAAATAATAAATTTTTAGGCTAAACTTTGAACTTTATCTCCCAACACAGATCAGCTTTTCGTTCTTCTTCTTAAATGCCCTGTGGTTGGTGGCAGCCTTCATCTTTCAGGTCTTTGAGGTCTTTGTCATACAGATAGATATTGTTGACCTAAACCTCGTTGAAACTGGAGGGAAAATGCAAATTGAACCACTGAGTCTCATGTTCATCCTGGGCTTTGCTGTATCAGTTTTGATCCAGTTTATTGGGATGTTTTGCCACCGGTGAATAATCATTATATACACTTTTTTTTTTTTTTTTTTCCCCAAAAAAATATTACAATGCTAACATTTTTCCAAAAAAGATTAATCAAATGTGTTTCTTTTAACTTGCAGAGTTGCCACTCTCATTCATTATGTGGCATTTTTGGAAACTGAGCCAAAACAACAGAGATCTGCACAAAAACAGGTTATTTATTTTTGATGTTAATACTTAACTAGACTAAACTTTTGCTCAGACTTTTTGCTCTGTAGCTGATAACTATGTTTGTGTGGATTAAAATAAAGAGAAAACTGATGGGAACCACATTATTATATAGGCTATGAAGCTGTGGTCTGCATTTAACATGGTTTGAACAAAGAAGAAATCATTAGTAGTCTAACATTGTAAATACACAGAGATCTTTAACTGTAGTGAGCTTCTACAGGTTAACATTATTGATTAAGATGAACATTTTTATCTGAGCTCTTCATTGAGAGATTTGCTATGTGAAACTTTACTTTTTTGGGGATAACAAATGTTTTTCAAAGCGGTGGAACATCTTTATTCACATATTTTTCCCTGATCTCCCTCCAGAAAAAATTGATATCAGGTGCAAATTCAAGCTCAAGTTTAGCCTCCGACGATGACCAGAGCTCCATCAAAGAAGAATCAGAGGATGAAATGATCGACGATGAAACTTTTTTTTCAGAGCTGGACTTTGAAGAAGACTTTCAGGAGCCTCAGGATGCTTAAAAGAAGACTATTGTACTTCTGTGTGACTTTTAATGTAGCACTTTGATATATTTCTTGTTATATATATTATTTTAAATGGTACTCAAAAGTAGGCAAAACACCACCTATATGACCTCCATATGAAGTATTTTATTTAATCATAACTAGCCATTAATTATAATTAACAATTATTTCATGCAACGTTGTTTCATTTCTGATGTTGTTGGTTTTTTTTATATGACATGTTTCTGTATCACGTAATCTACAAACATAAAATCAGTGCTTATTATATGCAATTGGAATTAGGAATATTTATAATCTAAGTTTGAGTTAATCCATTTATGAAAACATGAATAATTTTATGAATAAAGTTTAATTTATTCTATTTTTCTAAAATGTTTACTAAATCTATAGTTTCATTGTGTGCCAGTTTATTCTTCCTGTAATGCACTGTTTTTTTTTATATAATAACATACACACTGAGAGTTAATTTAATATTAAATAGAACATCATTACTGCTGTTAACTAGTTAAGGAGGAAAACCTGTAAAATCTTGTTTTGGTTCACTAATTAGATACATATTATTCAGGTTTTGAATGGAAAATGACCTGTACTCATCATGAGAACCCCTAAATGCTTTACACAACATTCAACCATTCACCCATTGATGGTGGAAACCTGCACTGAAGCCACTGCTGTCCTGGGGCAGACTGACAGTAGCAAGGTTGCCAAACAATCTGACCACCATCTGCAGACATAATGGGTGACTGGGCTTATAGACCCTGAGCCAGTATCTCATTGGGAAAACAATTAAATTTCCATGAATTAAAAACAAACAACCTGTCTTGGAATTTAATTCCCAGGAATGTTTTGAGAAAAGTTCAGCATAAAATATGTAGATCAGATCTCTTTTTGAAGCATTCAGGCAGATAGACACTAGATCTTATGTTAGCAGGTCTGAACTTTTTCCTTTCATTACTGTAAGACTGCTTGTAATTTGAAACAAAACTGGAAAATAATGAAGAGAGAATAAGAAATTGTATATCATATCACAGAGGTTATATTTGCACTATAAAAAAACACAAAACTAAAGAATAGAGTCAATAATTTAAACTTGAAGCACAGATTCAACCTGAACCTATGGTCTTGGGTATGCTTCATGTGTGAGGTCAGTATATTTAGCTGATGAAGTTAAAATAAAAGTGATTATCCACTAATGTGTCACTCTGATGACACATAACTACGTTCCCAGGTTCACCACCAATCACATCATGAAGTTTGCAGATATCACCGCAGTGGTGGGCCTCATCAGAGATGACAACAACCAGGACTACAGAGAGGACAATGTGGAGAAAACGAAGGAGATGTGCACATCAAAAGCTCAGCTGTAGAGGTGGTCAGCAGCACCAAATACCTGGGGGTGCACATTACAGACAACCTCACCTGTACCGTAAACACCACCTCACTGGTCAAAAGGGCATAAAAGTGCCTGTACTTCCTGTGGAGGATGAGGAGAGCCAACCTGCCTCCACCCATCCTCACCCCCTTCTACAGAAGCACCATTGAGAGCGTTCTGACCAGCTGTCTCACTTTGTGGTGGAGGCTGAAGCGCCTCAGACTGGAAGAAGGTGAGGAAAGTAGTGAGAACGGTGGAGAAGATCATCAGGGCTCCTCTTCCCTCCATAAAATACATTTCATCCCAGCGCTGCGTGTCCTGAGCCTGTAACATCATAAATGACCCCTCACACCCCCACCATGGACTGTTCTCCCTGCTGCCCCCTGGTAAGAGGCTTCGAAGCATCCGATGCAGGTTCAACAGATTCCAAAACAGCTTATTCCCCCCTGCAATTAGACTGCTGAATGTTGTATAAAATAGGGTTAAAGAAAAAACAAACCAAAAAAAGTGCTGAATGTTGAAAAACTGTAAATCATAGGATAATTCAGGTTAGTTCATCAGATTGTTTTTATATGAAGAGTTGCAGATTTCTAAATTTGGAATACACACTGAATTCAATTTAGTTTATTTATTTCAAAGCGTCAATTCACAATGCATGTAATCTCAAGGCCTTTACAGAGACAATATAGTCAAGAAATACCAGTTGATTAAGTCCAGTCATTGACGTACAAGACATGCTCCTCCTGACTTTTCGGATATCCCTGACACTAAGCATGTTTGTAGCAACAGGGGAGAGGAGATATTCCCTTTTTTACAGGAAGAAACCTCTAGCAGATCCAGGCTCGGTGTGAGCGGCCATCTGCCATCTCTGAGCTACAAGGAGCCAGTGGAAGGACTTCAGAACCGGGCTGATGTGCTCTACTTTCTTAGCTCTAGTGAGAACACAGGCAGCAGCATTTTGGATTAGCTGCAGCTGTCTGATGGACTTTTTAGTAAACCTATGAAAACACTGTTGCAATCATACCCACACTTTTCATCTTCTGCTTACCCTGGACCAGTTTGTGGGGGCATCAATCTCGGCAGAGACAACCAAACCTCCCTCTCCTCTGTATGGGGTGCAGTTATGAATTTTACTAAAGATAAATGCATGAACTAGTTTTTTATTTAGTTATTTTTTTAGATCCTGCTTGGATATTAGCCCTTTAACATTGAGATGTTCTTCAGGTAATAAAAAGCTGACCTAGTTTTATGTCCATCGTAAAACCAAGATTTTGGCAACAATTTTTGGTTTCGAGCTGCAGCAGCTGAAGCTGTGAGCTAACTCTAAATCTCTCTTTGGTCCGAAGATTATAACCTCAGTTTTGTTTTTATTCAGTTGGAGAAAATTATGGCACATCTACATTTTAATTTGTTCTAAACTATCAAACCAACGATCTGATGTGTCATCGTTACCTGGTGCTCAACCTGTTCTTCTCTAATATGGGTTTAATTATTTGTTCTTTGATTTTGCTCCAAGAGTTTCTGAGCAGCGTTGTGGTTATTGTCATTAAAATTAGCACTTTGTTTCTAGGATGACCTGAATAACTCTATGATACATCAGCCAGCAGGTATTTCTCTTTCTCTCATCTTTTTTCTTTTTGTTACATGCCCAGCAGCTATCTGACTGTGGAACATCGAGCTCATCTCTCTGTCTTCGTCATCACAAAGGACGCCCTGTGCTGCTGAGGCTTCACAGTTGGAATGATGGATTCAATCAACTGTAGATTTACTACTTTTGATTCGATGCTTTTCGCAGAGTAGCATTACAGTTAGTTTGAAAGTTGAAGATAGCTTTATGTATATACATACATACATACATGTAGGTGGTTTTGCACTATTCAAATCTACCATATGAGTACATCCGACTATCTTGACACGTGGATTTTTCTTTTCTGCTTTTCCAGTTTAGCAGCGTTGCTTTTTTAGTCAGAACCAAGAACTGAAGTCGAGGTGTTGTTTATGGGTTTACTTTACCTCTTCGACAGAAAACAAATGGAATTGGGTAGTGGGATATTAAGGCTCAGGAATCGGGATAATTTAGTGGATATTTCCTTCCAGACGTTTTGTATTGGTTGAAAAGCCAG
>NW_015151383.1:117667-120239 GCF_000732505.1 Cyprinodon variegatus | reverse complement strand
CCCATTTTACTATTTCCCTGTTGGCCAAAGTCCCAATGAACAAAAAAATTAAATACAGCTGGTTTTGGCATTTACTTAGCCATATTTAGTTACTTTAACACTATTGTTTTATGTTATCAGTGTAGGACATAAAACAATTGTGTTAAAGTAACTAAATATGATTTAGTGGAAGCCAAAAAAAGGTTGCTTTTTATTTTGTTCTACCGTTTGAACTTCAAGGTGTTAGTAATTTATCAGTATTTATCAGGTGCTCGGGTCATTTTTAATGTTTCCTCCATGTTTGCTGTTTAGTCTGCTTAAAGGACTTCATTATAATCTTAATACTCATCATGTGGCTCCTCAGTGCCATTCTACATTTTGGTCCGAAACAACAGATTATCATGCCTAATAATAACAATTATGATACCTACGCTGATAATTATTCCTGTGTTTGTTGATGTTGTCTATGGTTTTTATAAGATTATAGTATTAATACAGACATTTTTAACCTATGGCACTAAGTGTCACTGCAAAAAAGCAAAGACATAAACCACCTCTTGCAGATGTAGGCGCTAACTAACTGATGCACTATGTCTATACCACTGTAGTCTTATTAGTCTTATTGTATTTTCCCTTTTCTTTCTCGACCTTTTACATCCATTACCTTGCTGTGCCACACTGTGCTTAGGACTGCAAAAGCCAATCCCATTTTTTTCTGACATATCTGCTTTTATGTATGACAAACCCAAAATATCTCCAGGCCATACTCGGCAGGTATTTTATTTATATGCCGTAAAAATTTAAATGTAGCAGATGTTGTGGAGTAAAATAATCTTTAAAAGGTGGCACTCTTGATAATTTCCATATATGAGAAGTAGATACTGTATTTTGTTGTGTTAGATAACCAGAATAATTTCTAAAATGAAAGTCGAACTGCATTTTTTAATACAGGCATCGACGTGTTAAATGAGTTCTGAATGTTAGTGAACATTCGGTTACATTCACCACCTGTAATTAGCTTGTGAATGTTCCTGAGGGTATTAGAACATATTTAAAGCATTCATGTTGTGATTGACATGCCGCACAAGGAAGAACAGAGAAATGTACCTGTATGTAAAACCCGAGTGTCTCCTCTCTATTTTTGCTTTTGAAACCAGCCTGTNCAAATGGAATTGGGTAGTGGGATATTAAGGCTCAGGAATCGGGATAATTTAGTGGATATTTCCTTCCAGACGTTTTGTATTGGTTGAAAAGCCAGAGCACATTGAAGTGGTTATCAGTGGTGTAGAGTGTGCAAATATAATGTTCAGTCGGTTACAACTAGGTTTTGAGTGTGGTTTGTTCTGTTTATTCACCTTATGGTCATAAAAAAATACATTATTTCCAACTTTTCTCCAAGATATATTATCAAGAGTTACTTTTTAAGAGTTTAATTTTAAGGGAATTAGGCTTCATTTTGGTTTGAATTATGCAGTCAATATTTTATAACTGTTCTCAATAAAATAATGCATTTCACATATTATTAAGGCCTAATTTGCATACACACAGAAAATAAATAGATAAGAATTAAAAATATATGAGATCTAGTTTTAAAAGGTAATTGTGCTAAAAGAAGATTTTGACTTTTGACCCATTTGCAAAAAAACAACTTATAACAGCTCAGTGAAAAGAGAACTAAGATTAGAGAGAGATATACGAGGTTGCATGTGTCTAACTTGTCTTCTATGGTTGTGTTTATGTCTTTGCTTTGGCTGAGTTGCGGTCCAATTGCTTTTACATTCAGGGTTTTTAGTTAGGGAAACTTTCAGATTCATTTCTCATTTGAAGCATGAACAGCTCCTTGGAGAGCTCAGTTTTTATTTTAGGATCCACATTGCTCTCTACCAAAGTAGAGGCTACTCTTCCTGGGGTCCATTTTCAATAAAAAAAATATCACAATAAGCACATACAATAAACTCACAGTAGAAACAGCATTTATTAAAAAAGAAAACACCACATCAAAAAAGAAACACAAATAGCACCATGTGGTCCCATGTGAAACAAGCATAATTTCCTTATGAATTTTAGATTGAATTAAAAAGAGCAATCATTTTACATTAATCTCGTATCGTGTGGAAACATATTCTAGAGAGAGATAGTCCGGAAATAAACATTTTTTTGTTGCAGAATCGGCTGGTCCTGCATCGAATGCTGCGAAGCCTCTTCCTAGAGGGCAGCAGGGAGAACAGTCCATGGTGGGGGTGTGAAGTGTCATTGATGATGTTGATATGTATACAGAATACAGAATTTATAGCTATATACAATATAAAGCATACAATACACAATATACCGGTATAGTATATAGCTAAATACAACAAATACAGTAGAATATGCGTACGTAACGCAGGAGATCTGAAGATGCTACGTTGGTGTAATATCCTGAACCGGGAGGGGGGGGGGGAGTAAGTGACAGTTTCACTTTATTAGTTCACTGCTATATTAGTTATTATTATTAGCCAATTCCTCTCCAGGGTTTTTCCCATTTTACTATTTCCCTGTTGGCCAAAGTCCCAATGAACAAAAAAATTAAATACAGCTGGTTTTGGCATTTACT
>NW_015151383.1:115372-116695 GCF_000732505.1 Cyprinodon variegatus | reverse complement strand
TTTCTTTCTTTCTTTCTTTCTTTCTTTCTTTCTTTCTTTCTTTCTTTCTTTCTTTCTTTCTTTCTTTCTTTGTTGATAGAAAACAACATAACCAAACCTGTGCAGATGACAATTGAAACCATGAATGAAAAGGAAGAGAAAAAAGTAATAACTTATATTACCTGCCTCCATTTTCAATAATTTATTACTTATTCAAATCAAATAATTTGGTAATTTACATCAGACATATGCAAATCCACAGTTAGTGTTCAATGTAAAGATTTTATCTAGCTTTTCACACTTTTTTTTATCATGTATTAAACAAAGAAATGCTAGACTAAATATCTTTGTATCTGTGCAGCCATGACCATTTTTACTGGTAAAAACATTATCTCCTCAAGAATCAGTGAAACTTCCTCATATGATAAGTAACGTCTTAGATATTTTCTCCCATGATGATTAGACAAACTTAAAGAAGAAGGTGTTATATTTAGACTGGTCTCACATAACGCTTTGAAAACCCACCTTGTAGTATTTTCATAATACGATATAGTGTACATCTAAACCTTTAATTACCCCTCTTGTCATAAAAATTCCCTTTTTGGAGGAGAACTGATTTGAAAATTGAAAACATATTTAATGGCAGGTTTGGGTTTCCAAAACCCAACAAACCAGTTACATTTCTGACATTGTTGAAATAACTCATAAGGGAGGCTGAATGTGACTGGCTTATGAACGCCCAGGGCGCAGTTGTAAAACTATCTGTAAAAACTGAGCTCATCTTACCTCTCATTTGTTAATATGAAAATAAAAAAGCATATCAGTTACATTTGATATACGACACCATCAATGATTCTTTAAAAAGACAAAGCAAGTTTATTTGTTTGGCACAATTCAATACACCTACAAGTCATAGTTCTTTATTGAATTAAACAATAAAATAAAAGCAAAATAAATGCAAATAAAATAAAAACTTGACAAAAGCAGGTGGTAAAGAAAATAAAACAGTTGAGCCACAACCTTCAACTAATAATAGAGGTTGCAGTTTCGGTTAGCAGTTTAACTTCAACAATCAAAGGCCGCTCTTAACAAATGTTTTTTTTTTACTTTAACTTAAAATAAACTCAGGCTTTCAGCACATTTCCAGTCTTCTAGGAGTTTGTCCCAGATTTTTTATTTATTTATTTTTTTATATATATATACTCTAATAATCCCAGAGGGTAATTACTTCTCTGCATTTAATCCATCCCCTTAGGGAGCAGTTGACTGCCATTGTGCGGCAACCGGGGAGCAGAGGGGGGTTAAGTGTCATGATCTGGCCTGTTTGCTCTCCCTTAATTAGTA
>NW_015151383.1:93001-114737 GCF_000732505.1 Cyprinodon variegatus | reverse complement strand
CAGTAAGCCTGGCTCCAGGAGGAGACCAGTTTAAAGTCTGCTTCAAGTTCCGGTTCCTACGTCCTGTCTCGGCTACCCTCTTCCACTGTGCCTGCCTGTCTGCACCTGATCCTGTCTGCTCCTGTACGTGACCACCTGGTCATGCTTCTGGTCCCAGTAAGACTCTGAACCCTCCTGGAAGCCTGTGGATGCATGGAAGTCTGGATCCTGCCACCTGTTTCTGTTCCTGCCTGATCTGGATCCTGCCTGTTTCTGTCTGTTCCTGTCTGTTCTGGATCCCTCACCAGGATCAGCTTCCACCATAACCTCTGGGACTGCATCACTGGGGACACTCGTGGTCTGGACTGTTTACCAGAGTGCCTGAGATTGGACGGTGCCCCGAAAGTTGGAACTTTCCTACTGACTGTCTCTACTTGGTCCATCTGTCCTCTGTTCTTGACATTAAGGGTCTTGCTCAGGGACCCAGAGTGGCAGTCTGTGGGAGTGGGGGATCGAACTCACGCCCTAACCCCTAAGCCGCCACTCAGATAAGTGGAGGATAGGAACTAAATAGTGCTTCTCCATGTTTGGATCTAGTTCTGGGTCTTGAGAGGAGGCTGGAACTAGAAGACCTGAGTGGTCTGGGAGGTTGATAAACTGGATGTATTATGTATTGAGGTGCTGATCTATTCAGAGATGTATAGACTAACAGAAGGATTTTAAGAAAATCATTATATGAACACCCACATTCTAAGCTTGTGGTCCCGTTTTGTTGCTTACACCTCTGCTGGTTCATAAGATAGACACCACTGTTTAATGTTTAGCTGATTTAAAATATTTTTACTTTTGGTAAGGGTCTTTGGACACTTTGCAGAAATTCCTAATGATACCTTATTTGTTTCTAGATTTGATTTATTTAAAAAGATCAGCTGATGGCCCTTGTTAATAGCCAAGTCTATCAGTTGGCAACACAGAGAACTTATGACATGCACAACGGGGAAATGGTCTGAGGAAGAAGGAGAAGGTCTGAGGGACTGTTTCAGCTCCACTGCATTATATGAATTGCTGTTTTCCTGCGGGGCATCAGTGGGCTATGAGTCTGCATTATGGATTATATCAACTTTTGCGTAGATAATACTGTGCTTCTCATGTAAGTAAGATGTTCATCTAACAGCAAGCCCTAGGTAAAAGGTTTATTTATGTAGAAGAAGATGGATTTCTGGTTAGGAAACAGGGATGAAAGAACTGATGAAAATGTGTAGAGATGGAGAAAACAACTACAGGAAAAGTCCAGGAGAACATCAAGAGAAAACATCAGCCTATCCTTGGTCCAAGGCTCTGTGGGCCCTTGGTGCTCTGGCCTTACCCCTCGGAAGGTTGGTCCAGTGCCTCCCTCCCCTGATGGCTGGTTAAAAAAGGGAGGCCTATTTGGGTCAGTGGGGGAGCTGTACCCCAGTTCTTTCCCTCCAATTCCTGGATGCTTCCCTTCATTGAAACACAGTTTTGGTTCATTCTAAGCTGCAGATACAACTTTAGCTCTGAATTCAATCAACTTATAGATTTTGCTTTTGATGTTGTATAAATGACTTTTACTGCTTTTCATGGGATAGTCGCTCATCTGTTGTGATCGTTTTTTGGGGTGTTTTGTTTTTTTCTTTACTCTTGTTTGTTGCAGATGAAGAAGCAAATTTTTTGGAGTAAATCTGTATTTTCAGGGGAGGGGGTTTTACCCTTCATTCTATCTCTCTTTCTCTTCCATGCTAGGTCAGTTTTTCTCTCTTTCTCCATTTCTCTTAATTTTTATTCCCTCTCTCTTTCTCATCCCTTTCCGTCTCTGTGTTCATTGCTTAAAATGTTTTCCCAAAGCCACTTCTCATATAGTTTCATACATAATTAACAACTGAAACCTTACGGGAACACCAACGATAGTCTTTGTGTCAAAACAAATCTTTTGGGCTATTATTCAACAAATTTTCAGTGCTATATAGGAAATCAGGACATTTTCCAATTTAGAAAAAAACAAAAACAAAAAACACAAAAGTCTTCACCCACTGGTGAGGAGTCAATTGGATCTGCTTCAGTTTGCATTTTATTCACGTATCAGGAAGAATGATGCTAATTTTTTTCTACAGCTGAGAGAAAGTGTTTGAATGAGCTCATTTGGAGATGGGATGCAATAGGATCGTCTTGGACAAGTTATAGCAGTGTTTCTATTTTGCTCAATTTGTGTTTTCCAGATGTTAAGGACCACAGATAATCTGGAATTGATTTTTACAATCATGTTTTATACATTGCTGCGTACTGGTTTGCTTTATTTTCTTATCTGTTTTTTTACCTGATTATGCCTTATTTTCAATAATAACTGCACTGTATTTATCCTGTCTGAGCCTTAATTTTAAAAACTTTAGTTCCTAAATAATATACATGTGTGTCTTCTATCTACGTACTTGTGTTTGCCACTGTCACATCTGGATGTCTTCAAAATAAATCTTTAAAAATTAAAGAAGATAGTCTCTGACCTTTGTCATGCTTTTAGAATTTCCCATAATGGAAAACACTTTACAGCTTGTCTGGTCAGCATCTACGTGACATCCCCCTATGCAATAAGTTCCAACTCATTTATTTCACTGATCTAGCATGAAGTTTGTTAGTCATATGAGCGACAGTAGATGAAGATACCCGATGACTGATTGGGATGTCCATGAATCGAAAGAACCAGTACATTTCTTAAATTCTTCAAATGATTTACGAGGATGGCTGAATGTTACTGATGCATGAATGAGGAAAAGTTTTATAACCATTAGAAATTAATTTAATCTCACCACGCAAACCTAAATATTTACCACACCCATAACTTAATTTACCACACCCAGTTGCGGAGCTAGATTTTTATTGCTTTCTTTATCTCAGGGAGGGAAAACAGAAAGTAATGTTGATGAGGGATACAGCACGGAATGCTATTAATAGCTGTGTGAGTAACCTCACAATATAAAATACAAATACAAAACAAAACTTAAACAGAGGGGGTAAACTGAGGTTTCAGCTTTCAAAAACCTACAATTCAGCAATTGAGTTAATACCTTCACACAATCATCGCAGCAACAGTCCCTGTACAGGAGAGCGGAGGACCTGGCCTATTCAGGCAGACCAACAATTCCTTTTTAAGACCAACCTTTCAGACACTTAGACAGGTATGGGGCATTGCAGGCTAACAATAGAAGCCAAGTGACCCCCATTCCAAAGGGGCAGACCCGTTTATCCCTTTCAATTTGCATGTTTTCAAAATAAAAACAAGGCCTTATTGGGCTACTGTATAAGAACTCAACCCTATTCCTGACATTTTGAATTGAAAAAGCTTCTTGGATGGGAAGCAAAACATCTTCAAACTTGGAAACAAAGTGGATTGTTTTTAATTTTCTTTTTTGGAATGACTATAGGCTCAGTGTGTTGCACTGCTGCCTTGCAGCAAGAAGGTTCTGGGTTTGATTCCTGGCCCTGGGTGTCTTTCTGCATGGAGTTTGCATGTTCTACCTGAGCATGCGTGAGTTCTCTCCGGGTACTCCAGCTTCCTCCCACAGTCCAAAAACATGACTGTTATGTTAATTGGCTTCTCTAAATTCTCCTTAGGTGTGAGTGTGTGTGTGAATGAGTTGTTTGTCCTGTGTGTTTCTGTGTTGCCCTGCGATGGACTGGCGACCTGTCCAGGTTGTACCCTGCCTCTTGCCCATTTTCAGCTGGAGATGGGCACCAGCACCCCTCGTGACCCCACTTGGGAGTAAGCGTGATAGAAAATGGATGGATGGAATGACTATGACCTGGATGACTGAGAATCTTCACCAGCGCCTTTACAAAATCTTTCATGATCTGGCCTGTTTGCTCTCCCTTAATTAGTTATTCCTCTCACCTGCCCTCTTCCCTCCCAGCCTCAATTATAATTTATTCCCCTCACCTGTTTCCTCTGGTTTAAATTCAGTTCAGCCTGAGCATTCAGTGCCAGATCATTGCTTGTCTCTCTGTCAGTCTTTCTGTTCAGTTTTCATTTGGTTCATGTCCTGGATCCTAGCTGGAAAGAGGGCTTTAGTGTTTGTCTCATCTCCTGATCGTCCACTGTTCCTCCCCCGTGGAGTACTCTGGGTTTTTGGCTCATTATGGGGGGAGGTTCAGTTTTTATCCAGTAAGCCTGGCTCCAGGGAGGAGACCAGTTTAAAGTCTTGCTTCAAGTTCCGGTTCCTACGTCCTGTCTCGGCTACCCTCTTCCACTGTGCCTGCCTGTCTGCACCTGATCCTGTCTGCTCCTGTGCATGACCACCTGGTCATGCTTCTGGTCCCAGTCAGACTCTGAACCCTCCTGGAAGCCTGTGGATGCATGGAAGTCTGAATCCCGCCACCTGTTTTTGTCTGTTCTGGATCCTGCCTGTTTCTTTCTGTTCTGGATCCCTGACCAGGACCGGCTTCCAGCATGACCTCTGGAACTGCAGCACTGGGACATTTTTGGTCTGGACTGCTAAACCAGGTAAGTGACTCACTGAGAACATCATCTTCAGTCAGATGATCGTGGTCACTTACCTGTGTTTCTCCTACTACAGAATGTCTGAGATTGGGCGGTGCCCCGCCCCCCGCCTGCAGTGTCTGCGAGCCACAGCTCCGCTTTTGTTTTGTATTTATTTGATAAACGTTTTGAACTTTCCTACTGACTGTCTCTCCTAAATACTGGGTCCATCTGTCCTCGGTTCATGACAAAATCTGTTTCATTTTATCCTAGAATGACTGTTTCATATCCTATCTTCTGCTTCGCTTCTCTATGTTAGACTCTAATTTGCCCGGGGCCAGCTTTAGCCTCTTCCGGCCCATCGCCGTTATTTCCAAGCAGGCCTCTCCGAGTTACTGCAGTGCTCCTCATCTCCCTTTCTCAGCTAGCAACAGCAAGCTACTGCCTCTGCCACTGTGGTTCCTTAGCCACAAAGGGTAGCATAGCTGTCTCTCTCTACAGGTGTTCAGTGTCCTGCCTGAGCTCAGGAATGCTTTCTCCCCCTTACCTCTGTCAGGGTAATTCACCTCTCTGTTTTCAACACTCTGTTATGGACTGAGGACAGGAGAAAAATGAGAGTCCCCTCAGAAAAAAAATCCCAAACAAAATCACAATAATTTGGAACTTGAAATCTGTCATCTTCATGATAACCGGGCAGTTGCCATTTGTGGCCATAGTGTATGTCTAGTTTATATAGATGGTTTTATAGATAGTATTTTGCTAGTCTCTGTAGGATTGTACATACTGTAGGCCATACTTGCTGCAGTCCCGTTTGAGCTTAATGGTGATCTCTACAGTCACAAGTTTTCAGCTCAGCACTGCCATAGAATAAAAGATGTCTGCCTTGACAAATGCGAACCCACTCCTATGTAATAATAAATAACAATTTCTAAGGTAAGGCAGACGAAGACTGGGACCTTCAGTTCATAAGTGACAAGTGATAATAACATACAAATACAGAGGTCCCTGTGAAAGTATTCAGCCCCCTTTGGACCTTCTGTCACATTTCAGGTTTCAAATATAAAGATTTTTTTTGTGGAGATACAACAATGAGTGGGACATTTTAAATTAAGTGGAACGATATTTATTAGATATTTTAAACTTTTTTGACAAATAAAAAACTGAAGAGTGGGATATGCAAAATGATCTCTCCAGAAGTTCAGTGAGGTTCTCTGAATTATCCAATGTTTAACTAAATGACTGATGATGATAAATAGAATCCACCTGTGTGTGGCTAAGTCTCTGTATGAATGCACCTGCTCAGTGATGGTCCAAGAGGTTCTTAAGTAAATGTTTCAACACAGCTACATTAAAAAAGTCTGCAGTACAAGTCGGTTGCCATCTTGTTTACTTGCAATTCAGATTTTGAAGGGTGTTCCAGTAGAAATATAGAACTTGGAAGTTGGAAATTTTGACTTTCAGGCCAAGTATATTGGACCATTAGCTCTATCAAGTAATGTCAGTGTCAGGTTGAGTGGAGACTTTGAGGAACCAGATGCAGAGATGAGTTTTGATGATTTTATGAAAAGTCCAACGGCAACAGAGGCAAAAATCCAAAAAGCAAAAAATATTGATAATCAAACATAAAACAAGTTGTGGTGCTGGGGTTTGGTGTAATGTATTGCGTGGCTCAATAGATCCAAAAACAAACAGTAAGATTAATCTGCTTGTTACTTTTGCATCCTTAAACATTGACTAATACCAAAGTATCACAAAAGAAAAAAATGTTGGATTCATTGTATTTTAATCTGGATATCCATGACTTCGTTTAGCTAATCACAGCAAATACTGTGCTTTAACATAGAACAACTGCACATTAAGATCTAATGAAACTGAATAAAATAAACTTTTTAAAGACTCAGAGTACACAACAAAATGTACTTAAGAGCTAAAAAGAAGGATTTTCCATGAAAAGCCCCACCAATCATTAAGTTAACTGTTGTATTAATTAAGCAACAAGAAATCAAAATTTGTCATATATAGTTTGTCCTATAGCGACTTTGCAGTAACTTATATTTTAATAAACCTAAGTACGCTCATTGATTTGTATTATTCTGTTAGTAGAACCTCTGTAGAAAATAATTTAATTAAATATCTCAACTGGAATGGATTGACGATGATGATATTAAAATGACTGATACATCCCTGCGCTAAACTTAATAAATAAATCAAATCAAAGCATTCACTGCATTCTTAGCTGCTAATAAACGCCCCCGTTTCTAAGACAATGATCATGAGTCAGAATTCCTTCAAACATCTAATTAGTGACACTGCTTCGTTTCGTAAGTGTTCATACGTGTTCAAGTGTACTTCAAGGCTTAAAAAACAAAAGTATTCTAAGCTGCACATCACATGTTAGAAATTTTGTTCTGTATGAGTTAAAATAAAAAACATTAAAGTATACAAAGAAATACTTTCAAATCAACCATAAAATATATATTTCATGCTATTACAGAATTTAGGTGTTACTGTCCATCTTTTAACTGGAGAAAACACAAAGGCTTTAAAAATTTGAAATAAAATCATTTAAAACCGACTCATGTCATCTCAAGGCACCTTACAGAGTAAATTGAACATATTTGGAAATGAATATTCTAACATTTAATTAAATGTTATAAGATGACTTTTCTTTTCTCTTGCCACGTGACTTCTATTCTAATGGCCTGTGGACTCCACACGTGAAACCAGTGGAGGAGAACATATTAGCCTATATTAAGTGTAAAGGTGCGGTGGTTTCTTTAGAAGTTGTTAAACCTACTCTTAACCCTGAGGCAATGAATGCTAACGATGCAACAATGATAATGACTCGAGAGAATTCTGCAAAGCCTGAGAATGAAAACAATAAAGATCTCAGTAGCGTTTGCATATTAACCATTGTGCCATATCCAGGATTAACGACAATTATAAACACAGAACAGACGTCAAGACATCAGTGTTAGTTTCAGATTTCACACTCAGCATTAATAATGAGTCAGCTGACCTGAAAAGAAATAATGCTTGGAAAAACTCCAAATAAAACAGTTCAGCTGCCCACACAGAGAAATTTAAGGCCTACTCGAGAAAAGTGTGGTGATTATTTTTATGATTAAAATTACTTATGCTGTTCTCTTAAATTCCTAAACACATTTGTTATATTTAATTTAAATGGAAAAAATACACACTTATAAATTCACATATATATTTTTAAACCCATTCTAATGCATTGTATTTATTAATACATAAATAACCCACTACATAACATATTTTATTTTAGCCTGGTATAATATTGAAGATTCTAGAATATTGTTTTGTTTTTTTTCAATCAGCCATAAGCAGAAATTCCTTACTAACAGAAATAAACCTAGAAAATGTCACTTTTGGTGTAATTACACTGTAAAATGTGTTCTTAGTTTATTTGGTTCCTGAAGTAAATTAACTTTTATATTGTAAGATTTTATTCATGCTATGTGATTTAACACACAGCTTACAAATATATTCAGCTCTTACTATATTTCAACAATTGCATTCTTGGAAAATGTAGACCAATTTCACTTTCTTGCCTTTAATTTAGTTCAAACATTCATTAAAGGTTTTTTGGTAGACATTATCAATCTGGTACTGCTCCTATCAATTGTGTTCGATAAAAGGGGAGGCATGCAATAGAAACTTTTGAGCTGATTGGGTGAAGCGAAAGTCCTCACCTACCAAAGTTTGGTTTTAGCGAATCACAGCGAAATAGCAGCAGAGGCCACAAGAAACCATAACATATTATGGTCTTAATCTCTTAATGTTCCTCTTTAAGGTAAAATTCTTGGATTCAGAAAAAAAAAAAAAAAAAACAGGTGACCAAACATTCAAACAATTATATCATTTCCAGTGTATCAGTTTAATGCTAAATAGAAAGAGAGATATTAGAAATAATTCAAAAAACAGCCTAAATATTTGACAATTGCTATTATCTAATTTTTATAACACTAGCATTAGGTTTACTGAAGGCAGTATTTTTGTTTAGGTGCTATAATGCATGAAAAGAAAAGAAAACAACACTGATGTAACAGTTTTATTGCATTTTTACCTCCAAGGTGAAACGTCAGCTTCCCAAATGACCTATAATTAAAAGATCTGCATTACAATATATATGTCATGAATACATGGAAGAGCTTCCAGCACATTTATTTTTTGGTAGTCCTTCCCTGCTGCTATTAACTAAATTTTGAATTCACTCATGTGAACTTGCTAAACCTGAAGTACATTATTGTGGGTTGGGCTTAAAGTGTTACTGAGTCATACAGAAGTGCATAAAAGGTTGATAGAAAGGAAAAAACCACAGAGCAAATGTAGCATCCATAAGTGACTTGTGCAATGGAGAACCTGGAAAGAAATGAAGCGCTTAAGTGAGTAATAAAAAAATAATAATTAATTTACATATATGCTTTAATCATTTACCTGTATCTATATAATCAAAGGAAAATCATTTAACAAAGACTCTAAACCTGTTTAATGTTTTTAACACTTTGCTGCTGCCATTAAAAATGTCTAATAAATGCAAGTTGTTCTTTATTCATGTTGGTTTTGCACACTGTGCAGAATGATTAAGATATTTTGTATATATTCAGTCTGCCACACTGAGTCAAAAAGCCATTGAATATTATACTCTCCTCTAATATTTTTAGGATTTTTAAAAATGGTTTTAGATAGAATAACTTGTTTTAGCCACTATTCTTTATCACAGTATAACATCTACCATCTATTGCAGGAGGCCATGGGACACTTGCCGTGAGGTTCCGATAATTGAAGATGAACACACACCTTGGAAGTTCCTAAAGCTTCTAAAGATTATCACTTTGCTTGCAGTAGCAATCATTGTGTTTGGACTGGCAATATGTAGCAAGGTTAGCACCTTTTTAATTGTTAATTTATGAATTTGTAATTTTTTTTTTTTTTTTCTGGATTGAATCTCATCCTTTTTTAGATAATTGCAGATACAGTAAATATACTTAAGTGGTCACTGATGTTCAAAGGGCTTGGAATATTACCAGCAAATAAAACATGAGTCTCCATCTTCTATTTTCCAGGTTTCTTTCCTTCTCCTCATCACTTTATCCCATGAAGATACAAAGACTATCCAACCAGATCATAAACCTGTCTTATTGTTGTGTATTGGTTGCGCTCTTATTGCACCTAGTGTTCTTCTGCTCTTCAAAAGCATCTGGAAAGGATGTTATAAATCATCAAAGGTGCCGAAGAAAGCATCTGTAGCCCTGGTGAGCTAAATCTAATGTTTCTTAACAGTGTCTTATCTCTTACAAATCTCTTAAACACATAATGATGTGGTTTATATCCTTGTTTCTGTAAAAAAATTTTAACCTGTCCTTTTTCTTTGTTTCTCAGGTTTTGTTCTTCGAGCTTCTAGTTTCTGTGGGGTTGGCCATTCTTACCATCGTTGCAATGCCACACTTGGACATTGTCACCAATGTGACGATTCTTAATGGTGTGGCTGTCCTCCCTGCATTCTTTCAAGCAGTCGCTCAGTGTACTGCCAAAAAGATAAATGTCTCCCTGCTTCCCTCTATTCTCGGCGTCTTGGCTATACTCACTGCTTTCTGTGTTTTTCTTGTCCTGTACATTCTGAAAGACCTTACAGATGTGCAGACAGCAACTTGGGTGGGTCTTGCTGTTGGTGGCTGCTTCTTTGTGTCTTTTAACTGGTGGGAGAACTACTTTATGCTCATCTGTGTGAACAGCAAATCAAAGTTCCTTAAAAGTCTTTTTGAGGACTTGACCAAGTGTCAGAACATGCTGCACATCCTCTCCAGCTTACTCAGGATTGCGGTGACTGCCTGTGTGCTTGGTGCTTATGTCCCTCTGGCCAACATGGACTGGGACATTGTGACCTCCATTCCAAGCCGGGAAACAAGAATTGTAGTCATCACCATTGGAGTCCAGCTAATCTCCTCAGCACTCTGCCACTGGTTTGCTTTGGCAGCCTTCAAGATGCACGCTATACGGAGATGCTTCATCATACCTTTGTACCTGGCTTCACTGGCTGTGATGGTGTTCTACATCGTCCCTGTGATTGTTTACTTTGAGGACTATAAATTAAGCCTGAACACAACTGAAAACATCAACTTTACAAGTTACTGTGCCGAAGCCGTGAATGGAAGAAATCTAAGTCTGATTGGTAACCTGTACCCAGAGCTGGTTTTGGACGTTACGCAAACTCTGTGCTTCCTGAACATGTCAGAGATGGTTGACATCGGCTTACTGACGGGTAAGAAAAAATTGACTAACTTATTTGTTATAAAAGCAAAGTCTTCAACGGGTTTCAAAGCAAATGTAGCTCCCTAATAACCCACATATTTACAGGCCACATTGCTGTTACTAATTTGTTATCGCTGTTTATCCATTCAAGCAGTAACTTTTACTTTACATTTTCTTCTTCCCTCTTTAGGTGCAGCAGCTGCATGGTGGTTTGGCCTTGTGCTGGCCACTATCCATATATGGTTCTTTAACGTCAAACGTATCCAGAAGACACAAGACTTTTTCATTCGGAGGCTCTATGAGGGGGCCTTTATTGAACAATCTTTACTCCTCAACACCAGATTCCAGATTCAGACAAAAAAAGGCATGAAGAAACAGTAAGTTGTTTTGCATATGTTATGCACCCTTTTAGCTCCTTTTTTATGGACAGTAATTGTAGTTTTAATTTAGTGTTTTTGGTTTTTCTTGTTACAAAAATCCCATTTATTACAGAGGCTTGTTTCTCACATTTACAAATCTTGTTATATCAAGGTATAAGGAGGAAAACATCCCTGCTATGGTGTATCTCTGTGCAACAATGTGGCACGAGACCTATGAGGAGATGATGAATATAATGATTTCAATTTTCAGGTAACAGTAATTACATTAATATCTCTCTGAAAAGTCATTTATATGAAAGAAAAAAGCTTTTGAACTTTAAAACGTCACCTTTATAGTTAATTAACAAGTATATCTAAATCTCTTTTAAGCAAACATTGCAGGGAAAGTAGTTTTAAGTCCAACTAATAAAAAAGATGAATTTTAGATAATGATTTATTTTGTCTTCTTTTCTACCAATGAAGACTAGACAAGTACAGACCAAAGATAGATCCAAAGTTCAATGATTTCACCTTTGAAGCCCATATCTACTTCGATGATGCCTTTGAAAGAGTTGGAAGAGATCAGGATCCAGACTTGAATCGTTATGCAAAGGACCTTGTAAGGATCATCACAGAGGTTTATGGGTAAGAATCATATTAAAGTGCCCCAATTTACATTTCCTATATGTCACCAGAATTTGTAATGTGTCATTAGAATTGAATAATGACAATGTTTCCCATAAACTGACCAAATTCTTTTTGTATTCTTTTGTCTAGCAAGCTTGTGTAGGCCTTACAGACTCTTATTTGGTATAAAAGGCTAATGATTATGTCCAAATGTTTCTTTCTTTTAAAGTTTGTTGTTAAGATCTGCGATGGAGGCACTCTGTTTAGATAATATAAGGAGTGTTTATTTATTATTCTCTGTCTCCTTAATTAATAAAATGTTCTTCAAGCTGGATAATCATTCCGGTGATATTTATAATAAATCCTTTTTAAACCTGTTAAGTTAATGTTACTCCTTAGAACCAACAAAGACACACCTTTAGAAGTTTTAAAGCAACACTTTGTTGGTATTATAATTTTTCATTTTCTTTTTTCATCAGCATTTTCAAGAACCTTGACAAAACATTCTTCGAAGTGCAACAACAAATCCCTGATCAGGCAATCATTGAGACACCATATGGAGCTCGACTAGTATTTGAAATGCCTCATGGGAATTACATTATAGTTCACTTCAAAGACAAAGAGAAAATCAGAAAAAAGAAAAGATGGTCTCAGGTAGGCAATAACATATGGATTATCGGAACCCTTTCACTGTGAGCCTTTCCTTTGTTAACTATTATATGTTTTCTACAGATTATGTATCTTTACTATCTTCTGGGTTGGAAACTCATGGCCAAATATCACAGACGCTGGAAGTTAGGATGCAATGAAAAGGACGTCATTAAGGATTTGGAGGTGAGATAGTGTGTTTTTTCTGATTTTTTTTTTTATCTATGCTTGAGAAAAGGATGCTAATTTTATTTTCCAACAACTGTTAATGATTATGGAATTAAATGTACAAAAACAAACTATTGCAGAGAGAGAAGCACAACACCTACCTCTTGGCTTTAGATGGGGACACAGACTTCCAACCCGCTTCAGTGATGCTGCTTATCGATCGTCTTAAAATGTATCGTGGCGTCGGAGCAGCATGTGGCAGAATTCACCCTACCGGATCAGGTCTGGACCAATGAGATCAGGGCTAATGATGCACTGTAAAAAAAAGTTATGGTGAGGTTGTCAACCATCTGTGTCTGTAATCTGCAGGTCCTGCTGTTTGGTTCCAGAAGTTTGAATATGCTGTCAGTCATTGGCTGCAGAAGACAGCTGAACATGTCTACGGCTGTGTGCTGTGCAGCCCCGGATGTTTCAGTCTATATAGAGCAGAGGCTTTGATGGATGATAATGTGATGAAAACTTATGCAACCAAATCTACAGAGCCCAGTCACTACATCCAATACGACCAAGGTAAAAAACATTGAAATGGGCCAAAATATTTCAACATTCTAATATTAAATAATGCAGTTAATACTACAGCTTTAGGCTAAATTTAATTTTACATTTGAAAAGTTTCCAAAAGTTGTGAGCTCTGCAAACCATGGCTGAGGCTGCTCTGTGTGTGTGTTCTCTACATGCAGCATATATTACACAGATTACCTCTCACAGCTCAAAAACACAAATGTTTAATCTACTTGTGTACATAATTGTCCATGATTTGGTTTATTGTGTTACCTTGTGATTGTCAAAAATGTTCTGTTGGTTGCAGACCTCTGTTGTATGCAACTTCCCATCAATGCTCCTGTTCAGACTAAATGGATATAGGAAATGGATGAATGCATAGATTTGATTATCTAATGCAGAAATAAATCCAAGTTTATCATTGCATAGACTTTTATGTCATCCCTAACATCTAAAAACGTATAATTTTTTTTGCAGGTGAAGACCGTTGGCTGTGCACTCTGCTACTGAAACAAGGGTGGAGAGTAGAGTACAATGCAGCATCTGATGCCTACACCAATGCACCGCAGGACTTTAAAGAATTATTCAACCAGGTTAGTGAAACAGCAGCAAAACATTTCTCATTTACTTCTTATACCAGGTTTATTATTTATGGCTTATCGCAGATTTAGAATTCTTTGAATTTTTATAACAAAAGAACTTTGAGTTAGAAAAATAAAATACTGTAATGGGCCATCCTTGATGTTTATTACCAGAAATAAATACTTCTATTGCTTGTTTTCTCTGGATTGAGTTTTTATAGTAGAAGTCATGTTAAGGTGTATATTCTGCTCCTAGTTGAGGACCTAAGTGATGTTGGTGCCCAGAAAATAAAAAAAATTAGACTTGCACCTCCATTCGAAATTCATCTTTATGTCAGAAAGTCAATAATAAACCTGCACGGGGTTTTCAGAGCATTAACCAAGGAGATCTTGACTCTTAGCAAAGCTAGAATATTTTAATGTTATAACTGATTTTACAAAATCGATAAATTGTCCAAGAAAGATGCTTAATGAAGAGTAAAAAACAGATGAAACTTGAAAAATGAATGTCTTTTTTTTTTTTTTTTTGATTTAGCGAAGAAGATGGGGGCCTTCTACAATGGCAAATATTATTGATCTACTCGGTTCCACCAATATTGTTTCCAAGAGGAATACATCCATGTCCAAACCTTTCATGCTCTACCTGCTCTTTATCCTGATCTCATCCATTGTTTCTCCATCGACCATCATTCTCATGATTGGAGGTAACTGTCAATGTTTATGTGCTGTCAGTGGCCACATGTGAAATGCTTTTACAGGTGTAATATTTAATCAGTTTAAGGATATGTCTTAAAAGTACTTCTGATGTGTCCAGGGAGCCTGTCCTTCCTCTTGGAGATACATTATGCTGCTGCTCTGATCATAGCTGTGATACCCCCAGCCATCTACTTGGGTCTTTGCTATAAACTCAAGACAGACACCCAGATCACTATTGCAGCCGTGATGAGCATCATGTATGCATTCCTTATGTTGGTGGTGGTCATGTCCATTATTGGTAAGTACAAATGTATGTCTAGTCAATATATTAATTTGGGTTTAGCTAATTTGCTTTTACTTTACATTGTATATATTGTGTTTTCAAACAGGTGCAATGGTGAGGGATCAAACCATTCTGACACCCAGCAGCACTTTTATAGTGGCCATGTCCATCATTTACGTTGTCACTGCATTGATGCATCCTCAAGAATTCTTTTTAGTGTTCTATGGCCTTCTGTACATCCTCTGCATCCCCAGTGCCTACCTCCTGCTCATAATCTACTCTATGGTGAATATGAACTGTGTCTCTTGGGGCACTAGAGAAGCTAAACCTGCTGCAGGGGCAGGAACACCTGGAACCAATGTCCAACAAAGTCATTCAGAAAGAGGTAGATATATAACTCTCAGAGGGCACAATGCTAGAGTTTCTTTTTAATGACAAATAAACTGATACTTTAATTCTCCTCTTTTGCAGCTAAAACCACCTGGAAGAAGTTCTGTTCATGGATGAAATGTTGTAAAAAATCCAACCAGACATCAGAAGTTGAAGAGATCAGCATAAGGCAGGAGAATTTGGATCCAGAGCCAACGACCCCAGAACCTCAACCCCAGAACACCCTTATAGATGATGTCTTGGAAAACGAACAGGAGTAGGTTTCAAACATATGAAACACAATTCAACTACAAAGTAGGAGTGAAAAGCAGTGAATAGTACTAATGATTTACATTTTTTTATTTTTAGCCTAGAGGAGATAGCTTGTGACCCTCCAGTTCAATGTAAGTACAAAAAAATCTATGTATTGTTATAATTTTACAGTGAAATGCTATAATGCTTGTCTAAATGATTCAAAATCCATAATAGTTACAAATTATTATTTCATTCCTTGTGTTGCATAGCTTGGAAAAGAAAACTAGAGAGCTTGTCCACCGACATTCAGCTACAAGAGGCCTTTCTTGATGAGGTGATTGTCTTTTTGCTTGGAAAACAAAGCCTTTAATCTTAAACAATGTGTTGACTGTTAGAAATGCATGATATCCTGTATTGAATTCTGTTTGACAACTTGTGCACCTTTTATTCATATATCCAAAAAGTGAACCCAACTTTATGTATCAAAAAAGATAGATATGTATATATATATATATATATATATATATATATATATATATATATATATATATATATATATATATATATATATAGCTAACTTTATTCATGGGACAATTTATTGTTGCAGGATGAGGAACAGTTTTGGAATGAGCTTATAGAAAAATACCTCAGTCCTTTGAAANATATATATATATATATATATATATATATATATATATATATATATATATATATATATATATAATACTATTTATATAGCTAACTTTATTCATGGGACAATTTATTGTTGCAGGATGAGGAACAGTTTTGGAATGAGCTTATAGAAAAATACCTCAGTCCTTTGAAAGAGGACAAAGAAAAACAGGAAGAGATCAAAAATGACCTGCGGGAGCTGAGAAACAAGGTAAAGAAGAGGAACTTGAATGCCTTATATTTGAAGAAGGAAAACTGACATTTTTCTGACCCTGTTTTTATTTTTCTTGCAACACAGGTCACCTTTTCGTTCTTCTTCTTGAATGCTCTATGGCTGGTGGCCGCCTTCATCCTACAGGTCTTCGATGTCTTTGTGATCAAGATAGAAAGTGTTAACATGGATCTTGAGCCAACTGGAGGAAAATTTCAAATTGAACCACTGAGCCTCCTCTTCATCGTGGGCTTTGCTCTTTCAGTTGCGATCCAGTTTTTCGGGATGTTTTACCACAGGTGAGCAATGATCACAGTTTTTTTTTTCTCTCCCCATTATTTGAATACAAAGAGGTAAATTAAATGTAATTATTAATTTTTTTTTTTTCTTTTGCACTTTCAGAGTTGCCACTCTCATTCACTATGTGGCATTTTTGGAAACTGACCCGAAACAACAGAAATTAGCCGAAAAAAAGGTATTTATTTCTGTTAATTTTTCTCAAACAAGACAAATCTGTTGCTCTTGCTTCTACTGTGCCATATCACTGACAGTACTCCAACTGCCAATTATCAGGCGGCTAAGAATCTGTGTAATATCAGCATATTTTCCATTAATGTGCAAAGTTGGCTTTATTAGCTTTGTAAAGTTATGCTAAAAAAGGTTTAAACTTCTAGCAGTACAATTTAGAACTACTTCTTTAATAGATAATAATGAATATATGAGATTAAAAACAGGTTTAAGAAGGCAGCCTAAAGTATATGTTTTCTTCAATACAATACTTTGCCATGCTTGAATGAGCATGATTTTCAAACAAAATATGTTGGCTATATATCGATAACAACTTGAAAATTTGCATTTTTCAGATAAATAAAATGGATGCAAGAGTTATTGGATGGTTTTGCACAAGTAGATACTAAAAAACTCATAATGTATACCGATCATTTTTAGCTTTAAATAATATTATTATGCGTTTCTTTAATAAAAATCATCCGAAAGGCCATTTCACTGGATTCATGCATGTGTGAGTCATCCTCATAAATTTAACTGACTGAGCAGCAGTGCCTCTGTCATGAAAAAACATGTTGCCAGTGTAGGTCCATATAGACATGTCAATACCTGAACCCTCCAGGAAGCACCTACCTTATCTGTGTCAGACCTAGCCAGTAAACAACACACCATAGCATAGATATGAGGCTGAGTGGGGTTATGTCTGTCCAAATATGAGATGGCGTGGCTCTTCTAACACATACTCTAAACAGTGCTGGCTACAGCATCTATTTCTAGTCAAGGGACTCCAAAGCACTATACCCACATTCAGTAATTCACCCATTAACACACATATTTACAAACTGATGTTGGCGATCTAAATTGTAACCTCAGCTGCACTGGGGCATGCTGAAATAAACAAGGCTGCTAAAAACCTACACATGCATGAGGAGAACATGCAATTTCCACACAGAAAGACCCTAAGCCAGGATATAAATATAAAGTAAATATTACAGTAAAATCAGAGGTATTTTAGAATCGAGATCCAACAAAAAAATGTGAGGAAAATCAATACCATGGGTAGTTGAATGTTTTTCAAGATGGTGTAGCACCTTTATCAATTAATGTTCCTTTGATCTCCTTCCTGAAGGACTTGACATGCAGTGCGAGTTCAGAGTCAGGCTTGACCAACAGCGTTGATCTGAGCAACATCACAGATGAAATTCAAGAGGAAACATGGAACAGTGAAACTGACTTTTCAGAACTGGACTTTGGAGAACAAAATGAGGAGCTTTAGGCTTGAAGGAAAACAGTCTCTGGACAAACATACTTTTTGCACTATGATGTTGTTACCTGTTCAGTAGAATATTTTTAATGTTAAAACAAATGTAGCCAACCTTGTTACTGTTAATAACAGATTTCTTGCAAAGGTGTGGCATTTTTTAATATTGTCACTTTTTGTGTTTAATTTGTTTGTATTATATTATATGTAAATATTGCCTTAGAATTATAAATTAACTTATATTTTTAACTACAATGTGAGGAATTAAGGTAGTTCATCTATGAATAGAAACTAACAATTTAATGCAACTTATGTTTAATTTATTCTATGTATCTGTAATTTCTCTATGATTTATGGTTTATTGTAGTACACTGGTCTCATAATTTACGGTTAATGCTATTCTAATATCAGGAGAGGCATAACGCGTAGCAATCAAAACTCATGTATGAAGTAGTCACTTTCTAAATTACCATTTAGGCTATTGATACCTCACTTACATCCTCCACCTATGCATATTAAGTGTATAGCATTGTACCTTTTTGTTGTTTAGAGCATATACATGTTCTGTATTTGTGCAATTCTTTAAAAAAAAAATGTTTTTTTAGTATTGAGAGGATTGAACAGTGTGTAAATTATATTGAAATGTATCCTTACATTATGATATCTACATTTTTCCATTTCTGGTTCGTGATTAATCAGTATTTTTTGTTTTAATTATTTATCATCAATAAAACTTTGTTGGTCACTTTTAACCCATCTGGCCACTTATATTAATTAATTTCCAACTAGTTGGTAGAGATGCATACATCCATTTTCCTCCTGATCCGATCCGATACTGATAGATGGGGTAAACTTATTTGGCGATATCGGATACTGATCAGATACTACTGTTGAATGAATTAACCGTACACCATCATACAAGACATAAACATTGCCAAAATAGGTAACAAATTAACATAGATATAAATCATCACTAGTCTGATTGTGCATCTCTACGGATGGGGATGATCAAATTTACCTTATCATCATATTAATAACTGTATGAATGTTAAAGAAGTCAATGAGCTCATTCATTCCGCTATTTAGTTAATGGATCATCCAAACAACTCTTTGTTTTATGGCCACTGACCCTGCTTAAGACACTCTTAGCCTCTATAAAAGTCCTTATCGCCATTCTAATAATTTTCAAAACTATCTGCTATTATGTGTATCTGATTATTATTATAATAAAATAAACATACCAATACTATTATTATACGTTATTAGCTGAAGAAAAAGCTGTGATGTAGTAGGACAGCCCTCCACCTTCATACAGCTTTAAAACCGACGCACTAAGACTGTACGTCTTCTTTTCCACTGGGCTTCCAGCCAGTAAAGAGAGAGGAACATGAAATATCGTGGAAGGAGATCTGCAGTCCGGCTCTCTCTCTTTTTCCCTGAGTTTTCGGCCTTGGTCTGCCAAACTGCACTGCAACGAACAAAACTGGAATCATCCCTGTGTGAGGAGCCAGCATTGCAGCATACTTTTACGTGTGCACCAGAAGATAAAGCCAGAAGTTTACCACATCGATTAAAGTCTATCAAATTCCGTTGTTGTTTGCATCTGACTGATTCAAATCTCCCCGAGTTGACTAGGTTTTGGAAATGGACTGGTTGTTGGACTGATGCTGTATCTCCCTCCTCCCATCCAGAGTCGACTCACAGTGTACCAAGATTTGCAAATGCGAACTAAAATCAACAAATGTGTAGATCAGTCTGTAAACACACCGAGTGTCATAATCCTGGCGCTGATTGTTGGTTATTTTTCCTCTGCTCCTGCTCACCTGCCTAATTGGCCCTGTGGCTGATTACTGCCAATCTGATTGACCTGGTCCCTGCAGCTATTTAGGCTGTTTGCTTTCCTGCCATTAGCATCGGATTGCTCAACCTGTGTCAGTGTGAGTTACCCAAGCTGTCAAAGTAAGTGGAATTCTTCTTAGTTTTTTTGCCCATGTGTTTTTGGTTTTTGCCTTTTTCCCTGTCTGCCCTGCTCAGTTTGGTTTTCGGGTTCGCATAATCCCTCACGGACACTGTAGCTCGCTCTGCGTCCGCTGGTGCCGGCTCCCCCGCGCTTTCTTCTCTGAAGACCGCAAGCGGTGGATTGTCTCCCCCCCGGGTTTCTCCTCTCTGAGTTTCGGACTGAACTCTCAACCAGGTCAGACTTTTTGCTTTCTTCTCCACTCTTCATTCTTGTCACTGACCTGAGTTTCTTGTCTCAGCAGAGAATCAGAGAACCCACTCTGAGGAGTTTCCACCATCCTCTTTCTGTTATTTTTGAAATAAACTTGTTTTGAAACTTTCTGTTTGTCTGCTGAATATTAGGTCCAACCTTCAGTGCGCGTTACACCGAGACACTTAAGTTTGAAGTATAACACCAAAAAATACGGAAAAATCATTGGTTACAAGTCATGCAGTTTCTGAGTTGGCTCTCTTGACATACAGGATTTTGTGGGTGAGATCTGCATATGCTAGATAGGATTCATATGTGTTATATCTGGATTTGCTGTCCTGAGCACAAGCTTGCAGGCTATGGGAGTTCATGTGCCAAGGAAAGATGGCTACTAACAACGAGATGGATCAGACGTTTAAGGCTACCAATAATCCATTGGTAAGCTACTTTTTTACAAAAATAATCCCCTGATAGAAGGAAGACGCACCCTTCAAGCAAGTGAACCTGAGGGTTATTAATAAATACATTTTTGTACACTGTGTTCTTTTAAAATATGTGACTTCTATTTTAAAGGCATGTGGATTCCATACCTGGAATCCAGTGAAGGAGAACTGATTAGTCATAGACTTTGAAGTTGTGATGTATCTTTACAAGTTGTCCTCCCTCCGCTAGGGAGGAGAAGCACTAATTGCCTTAAGCAATTAGTGCTCCTCTTGAAGCCTGAAGCAATGAGTGTTACCGAAAAGAATTCTGCAAAGCATGTAAATAAAACCTGTAAGGATATAAGTTGTTAACTGCATACAAACAAACTTGTGCTTTAGGACTAACAAAAATGATGAACAATGATCAGATGTCAAGACATCAGTTTAACTGACAGATCTAAAATGGATCTACCAATTATCTAATCCACCAGACAATAACTTAACAAGAAGGGACACCTTTTACTTCAGATCCAATCCCATGTTGATGCCTGGGCTGAGCATATCGGCTGATACCCGCTAAAATGCTAAATGGCCTGTACTTTTTCAAGACAGGAGACTTCAAAGCACTTTACACTACATTCAGTCATTCACCCTGGGGCTAACTGACAGACGCAAGGCTGCCGTACACTGGCGCCACCGGGCCCTTTCATCAGCAGGCAATGCAGGTGAAGTGCCTTGCCCAAAAACACAATGACACTGAAAGCCGGAACCGGGGCTTGAATCGTCAACCCTTCAATTTCAGGGCAAATTCCTATAACTGAAGCCAATGTCGCCCCAACTGCTACTGAACTGTTGAAGGAATTATCTGTATACCTTGCAACTGCAGTATAGAAAATATGCATGCCTAAGGTCACATTCACTTTTACTTATATATAGCACACTTAAATGCAAAACTGACAGGCGTGACTCAGCATGCCAAAATACCTGCCCACTATAATGTGTGTATTTATAGCAGGGACAATAATGACACAGAAAACTGTGATTAAAAGGAAAGGCATTGATTAAAAACAGTTAATGCATAATAACACGGGAGTACAAAAGGTCAATGCCAATGAGGAGGGAAGAAAGACGCCACGAATATATATATATATATATATATA
>NW_015151383.1:72304-90687 GCF_000732505.1 Cyprinodon variegatus | reverse complement strand
TGCCCCCTTGTGTTTTCTTTTCCTTTTGCTTCCTCATCAGCTCTACTCACACCTGATCCTTATCAGCTGGTTAGTCCTGCCTTTGTTCAGTCAGCCATAAATACACTCCAGCTGGTTCCTCCTCTTAATTTGTCTTACACTGCCTCCTTGTGATTGTTTTCCCCTGATGCCTCCATGTTTCTGGTTTGTGTTTAATTTTTTATGTTGGATTTTAGGATACCTGTTTTGTTTAACATTTTTAAGTTGGATTTTTGGATTCCTGTTTTTGCTACCTGTGTTATCCCATTAAATCTGCAAGAACTCTCCTCAGCCTCCCTGCCTCTGCATTTGAGTCCTCACACAAACCTCCTGCACAATCGTGACACAATATGACAAGAAGTTCTCTAAATGCCTCCTTAGAATCAGTGATGACAGCAAAGAGATAGAGGGAAGCACAGAAAGAGCAGTAAAGGGGTACCGAGCTATGGGTACGAAATAGGATAGGAGATGCTCTTTAATTAACATTTTTAATGATTTTTTTGGCAGTTGTTGTACATTAATCGTACAGATATAAGTTAACTCTGACCATGGGTGAGCTGAGAAAAAATATATTTAAAAAAAGGTTAACAGTTTTAATGCTTAGGGATTTACTTTCAGCTGGTAGGCAATGCAAATAAAGAGATGAGGTAATGAGAAAATTCAAGGGTGTAACTTTGGGATGAAAGTTAGTAGGGACACTATTCAAGGGTGGTGTCTGATGGACCTACGGTAACGTGACTTGAACACTTTTATTAGGTTTTTGTATTTTCCAAAAATGAGCCCAAATATATATTAATTTAATGCTTTCCTTTTGTCAGAATGCAAAAGTACCAAAATACACTGATATTTATAATTAAAGATAGTTAGACAGATATCTTTTAGTCCTTTGTTCTGCTGATAAACATCAGCCACATTAACAGAAAAGTCTGGTCATATTCAGAATTCAAACTTCTGAAAATACTTTAAATGTGAAATTATTACATACTGTTCAATAAATTATGAAGTTTTTTATTATGAGTCATTTTCATTTGAATGTGCTTTACCAGAGACATCCATGTTTGTCAAAGAACACTACTGCCACTTACTGGTTTGCGACGTCACAGTGCGGTATCGGCTGTTGATCAATTCCCAGTGCTGTATTATTCAGGCCACGTCGGACAGAATGTAGTTGTGATTACGTTCTATAAAACCCATTTTAATAAAAAGTTTTACTCCCTTAAAACTATTTTTTGTCAAGAAACAAACCCCATGACTTCACAGGTCAGCATGTCTGCAGCTANAAAAGGTTAACAGTTTTAATGCTTAGGGATTTACTTTCAGCTGGTAGGCAATGCAAATAAAGAGATGAGGTCATGAGAGAATTCAAGGGTGGTGGCTGATGGACCTACGATAACGTGACTTGAACACTTTTATTGGGTTTTTGTATTTTCCAAAAATGAGCCCAAATATATATTAATTTAATGCTTTTGTCAGAATGCAAAAGTACCAAAAACACTAATATTTATAATTAAAGATAGTTAGACAGATATCTTTTAGTCCTTTGTTCTGCTGATAAACATCAGCCACATTAACGGAAAAGTCTGGTCATATTCAGAATTCGAACTTCTGAAAGTACTTTAAATGTAAAATTATTACATTTTGTTCAATAAATTCTGAAGTTTTTAATTATGAGTAATTTTCATTTGAATGTTCTTTAACAGAGACATCCATGTTTGTCAAAGAACACAACTGCCACCTACCGGTTTGCCACGTCAAGGTGCAGCATAGACTGTTGATCAAGTCCCAGTGCTGTATTATTCAGGCCATGTCGGACCAAATGTAGTAGTTGTGATTCTATAAAACCCATTTTAATAAAAAGTATTACTCCCTTAAAACTTTTTTTGTCAAGAAACAAACCCCAGGACTTCACGGGTCAGCATGTCTGCAGCTATGCAGATGATGTCTTAAAATTATGAGACCAAAGTCCCAGTGCTGGGTCTGGTGTTTGTCACAACGCGCTATTATCCAAATCATCTTGAAATCCTTCTTCTTCAAAATGTTGGCTACATATAAGGTTTTTTTTCCTCTGGCCAGAAGTTTGATGGCAAATCCTCCCTCTTCAAGTTGGCAATCCAACGACAAACTGGTGGACCATGAATTGGAAAGGTGAAATAACACATTTTTTTTTTCACTTTTACCCGATGTATTACAAAATCCAACTGCCATGCATGTAGGCATTGTCAGTTTGATTGTAGCTCTCGCGAATTTCATTGGTGAAGTCCTCTCGTAATAATTGTTGATTGTAAGGGTGTCTAGTAGCTCCCATTGATTTTGTTTGTAAAGTGGCAAAAATGGCCACTCCCAGACTCAGTGATTGTGACAAAAATTATTGTTTTTATTTTTTTTTTATATTGAAAAATTAACTAATAANGTTTGCGACGTCACAGTGCGGTATCGGCTGTTGATCAATTCCCAGTGCTGTATTATTCAGGCCACGTCGGACAGAATGTAGTTGTGATTACGTTCTATAAAACCCATTTTAATAAAAAGTTTTACTCCCTTAAAACTATTTTTTGTCAAGAAACAAACCCCATGACTTCACAGGTCAGCATGTCTGCAGCTATGCAGATGATGTCTTAAAATTATGAGACCAAAGTCCCAGTGCTGGATCTGGTGTTTGTCACAACGCGCTATTATCCAAGTCATCTTGAAATCATTCTTCTTGTAAAGGTGGGCTACATATAAGGTTTTTTTTTCCTCTGGCCAGAAGTTTGATGGCAAATCCTCCCTCTTCAAATTGGCAATCCAACGACAAACTTTTGGATCATGAATTGGAAAGATGAAATAACACATTTTTTTTCACTTTTATCCGATGTATTACAAAATCCAACTGCCATGCATGTAGGCATTGTCAGTTTGATTGTAGCTCTCGCAAATTTCATTGGTGAAGTCCTCTCGTAATAATTGTTGATTGTAAGGGTGTCTAGTAGCTCCCATTGATTTTGCTTGTAAAGTGGCAAAAATGGCCACTCCCAGACTCAGTGATTGTGACAAAAATTGTTGTTTTTATTTTTTTACTGATTAACGCTAAAGTCATTAAATCAGCAAGAACATATTCGTTTTAGCTATAGATAATGATCCATTGAGTATTCCTTGCTGACCGGACTTCTCCTTTATATAGAATAAACTAATAGCAACTTGGGTCCCCAAATGTATATATATATATAGATATATATATTTATGGTTTCCAGATCACTCAAGAGAGGAACAAAAATCTAAATGATCTATTTTTACTTTTTACAGGATAATTTAGTGATCCAATCAGATTTTTCAGGTTCTTAATAGGTTGTCAACAGCTTTAACCCAACAATGCTGTACTTTTTAAGAATACATTGCACCTTGTTTTTTAATCTTTATATTACATCGAAGCAAACAGAGTATTACAGTAACAGTAAACTTTGAAAATATTTTAATTAAAATGTCAGATAAAAACAATAAGTTAAACATAAGTAAGTTCAACATAAATCCTTAACACTAAAATTTCCTTCATTAATGGGAGAAATAGCTTAATTTTTTTATTCATATTAAAAATAAATATTCATTTTAAGTCAGAGTTTGGAAATGACATTAAACAGAAACATTAAAAAGGATAACATATAAAATGACATTTTTGTAGGAAATATTTTTTACAACTGATAATTATAAACAATTCACTAGATTAAGTAAAATACTTCACATGTAGGTTACAGTGTCTTTATGTAATTTGCTCCAGTTGGAGATACATTTAAAACCCTCTGTTAAAAAGGTGATACATCAAAGTGCTAAAAGATTTCGGTCCAGAAACAGTTCTTCTTCAAACGATTTCCTCCAGAATATCATCTCCATTGTCCAACTCTGATAATTCTGTGTCATAGTACCATTCATTGTCTGTTTCATCCTCTTGGTCTTCTGCGATGCTGCTTGGATGAGCACTGGAGGCCGAGGCTGAGCTTGAACTCACAATGGATTTAGATTTCTTCTAGAAAGAAATCGTGAGAACATTAGTTAATAAAGATGCTGCATCACTTTGAAAAAGCATTAAGCATTCTAATATTAGTCTCTGAATAAATCAACAGCTCATGGTACTTACTGCCTGTTAATGTGTAACATAACAAATGCCACACTTTTTTAAAAAAAATTTCCAGAGATTTCAGTAATAACTTAACAATTAAAAATGTTTGCTATTTATTAATGTCAAATGGGAATCTCATTGGTGGTAGTGAAAAGCTTTTTTACATCATTTGTATTTTTAATATGCAAAAATATTTTTTTTTCCTTTGGTTAAATAAAGAAGGCTTTGCCAATGGGATTTGCTATTTTTCAAATTTTTTAACTCATTCAAAAGAAGACCAGATCCTCATAATAATAATAATGATAAATAAAATAAAATAAAAAAGTGAAAAACATTCTACGTATAATTCAAAGGAACCACTAGGGGACAGAGTTGGTTTCCCCCATATTCCAGGTGAAAATCCTTCCTGAGTATACGTAAGCTCAAAAAGGCCCAACGATTCTGAAATCTTCAAATTATGTGCAAAATTTGCATAACTTCACTTTTTAGCTCTCTCAGATGAGCTCATCAGTAGTCAACCTATAGAAGTTAGGGCATTTCTCTCACAGTTAAAAAAAATAAGAGTCCAGTAGAGGGAGACAGACACAGTTAAAAGTGGTTCAGCAGGTTGTATCATGGCCTATGTGTTATTTTTTGCACTGATAAAGTGTCTGTCTGTATATTATAAGCTGGGAAGCCAAATTATAATTTTTAAAATTCAATTTAAAAGAAAAATATGCACGTTAGAAGCTTTACCACACTAAGGTTTGGGATGCACTAGTTTTATCTTTTTATTTAAGAAAAATGACACTTTTTCACTTAAATAAAGCAGCATTCAAGTGCACAAATAAATGTTTCATCTTTTTTCAACATTATGTCATGAAATAGTAAAGCAAAATTTTGCATATAGAATGATAATTACCTGTTTTTTGTGTTTTTTGTGTGCATATTTCTGTTGTTTTGGTTCAGTTTCCAAAAATGCCACATAGTGAATAAGGGTGACGACTCTGACGGGGCAAAAGAACAAAAGTTAGATTTTATTTTCTTGTTTTAATTGAAATCTAGTTTCTAAACTATAGGATAAAAAAAATTGTATTTATTCCGTGATCACCTGTGGTAAAACATCCCAAGAAACTGGAGCAGGACTGACAGAGCAAAGCCCAGGATGAACATGAGACTCATCGGTTCAACTTGGAATTTCCCTCCAGTTTCCACAAGGTTGAAGTCCACAATATTTATCTCGATAACAAAGGCATCAAAAACTTGAAAGAGGAATGCTGCCACCAGCCACAGAGCGTTCAAGAAGAAGAACGAAAAATTTATCTGTGTTGGGAGAAAGAAAAAAAAAAAAGTGAGTATGAAAAATTTTCTGTTTTGTTATTCAAATTTAAAACATTCCAGTTTCCCTTTTTACCTTGTTTCTCAGCTCCTGCAAGTCAGTTTTGGTCCTTTCCTGTGTTTCTTTATCAATTTTCAAAGGTTTCAGATACTTTTCAATAAGTTCCTTCCAAAACTGCTGCTCATCCTGAAAGAATAAAATCACTCCATGGTTAAAGTTAGCAATAGGTTATGTATGAAGCTTTCAAATAGCTAAACATTTTTCACTTCAGGACATTGTTTTGCTGACTAAATATAGAAACACCTACCCCAAATGAATGAATGCTATTACTCTTTATTTTTTGAAATAAAGAGATTTTTTTCTGGGAGTTGTCAAATGTTTGAAAACACTGTAAAAACAATTACCAACATAGTGGAAAAAGACTAAATGTTGTCTTTATATTACAGCTGTGTGATTTAACTGCAGTGTGATTCAATGAATATGCTCTTATAATACTTTCAGGTTACTTCTGAATTAAGGTTAAAAAAATAATGATATAATCATAAGTGGTCAGTTAAATGGTTTTTAACCTAAAACCATTTGCCTTAATAAGAATCATAATTCTTTGCATAGATTAAAGGTATAGAGGTCGATTTTTTATTTCTGGATGGATCATTAAAATAAATGGTCCTCCTAATTGTCAGTCATTTTAGTGATTGTTGACATAAGGCCGAATTATGTGCTCGTCCAGTTAGCTTTATTTTCCTTGGCACTTTCAGGCATATATCTATGGTGAGCTCCGGTTTCAGACACTCATTGAAGCTCACCTTTCTCACAGCGCTTCTTTGAAAATGGCCAAAGGTCGTAAGAGAAAAAGTGTCTATGAAGTGTATGAGAAGAAAAGAAAGGCCTCAGAAGATGCTGATATATCCCGGAATGCTTTGCGCGGAGAACCCTTCTCACAAAGCATTATGGGATTTACTGTCACAGCGGCCGACTGTTGCCGCGATTAATTTAACAAAGATGGCGCGGACACCACGCTGTGGAGGAGGAGTAACGTGACTAACGGAGCAAAAAGCAGTGATCATCTGTCCGAACGGTCAGTTAACAGAGTTTGCTATGCAGTCCACTATATAGTCCCCGCTCTATATGTTGTAGTAATTAAGGGATTTACGGGTTAAGGCGGAGGTTTGGGCACAGTATGAGAACTTTTAAACAGAGCGTGCATGACGAGAAATGGGCTTGTGGAGAGCACACAAGTCTTTTAAAAAATTCACGAAAATCCTCCACAGTACCTGTAAGTATAACTGAATTCAATAATTATAACTGAATTTAATAATACAATAATAATAGAGTCAAAGTATTTATAAAAGTTTTGTTATCACCTTGTTTGAGAATAAGCTTTATTTTCTAAGCAAAAAGATCCCCTCACCTCATCAAGTGAACCCTCCTGCAGCTGAATGTCCCTAGACAAGCTCATTAGTTGTGTTTTCCAACCTGTACAAAAGAACAGGAAATTAAAATATTACTCACAAACATATTTTATCATGTGTTTCGGGAAAAAAAAATAACTTAAAGTACACTGCTATTATAGTACTCTAAAAAAAATTTAGTTTCAGCACTTACTTTGAACTGGAGTTTCGCAAACTGTTGCCTCTTGCCTGAAAGAGAATTTTAAAACATTAGTACCATACATTGATTTTCACAAATACTTTTTAAACTGTTTATCATATATTTAAAAACCTACACTTGCTCATTTTCCAAGACATCGTCTATAATACTGTTCTGGGGTTGAGGTTCTAGTTGTGTCCCCACTGGGTCCAAATTCTGTCTTATGCTGATCTCTTCAACTTCTGATCCCTGGTTGGGTTTTTTGCAACATTTCATCCATGAGCAGAGCTTCTTGAAGGTGTTTTTGGCTACAAAGATAACAGTAATTTTTTTGTTAGGCAACTTAAAGACCAACTCTAGTTTTAGAGTGCTTTTTGATTGTTATAAATCTACCTTTTTCTGATTGTGTTTGTTGGACAGAGGTTCCAGGTGTTCCTGCCCCTGCAGCAGGTTTTGCTTCTCTAGTGCCCCAAGAGACACAGTTCATATTCACCATAGAGTAGATGGTGAGCAGGAGGTAGGCACTGGGGATGCAGATGATGTAGAGAAGGCCATAGAACACTAGAGGGAGTTCTTGAGGGTGCATCAGTGCAGTCACAATGTAAATGATGGACATGGCCACAATAAAAATACTGCTGGGTGTCAGAATGGTTTTTTCCTTCACCATTGCACCTGTTAGAAAAAAAAAAAAAGAAAATTACAAAAAGGTTTATGGTTAAATTAGCCAAAACTAAAAACTAAATAAAGTTTTTGGATGTAAATTTGTATTTACCGATAATGGACATGGTCACCACCAACATAAGGATTGCATAAAAGATACTCATCACGGCTGCAATAGTGATCTGAGTGTCTGTCTTGAGTTTAAAGCAAAGACCCAAGTAGATAGCTGGAGGTATCACAGATATGACCAGAGCAATGCCAGTATTTATGTCCAGGAGGAACGACAGGCTTCCTGGACACAGTAGAAATGTGACATTTTAAGGTATTTTCACCAGCTATTTAAATGTTCATAGTATACAGTTGTTTTACACGTGAACACTCAAAACACTTAGACAATGACATTTACCTGCAACCATGAGAACAATGGTGGCCGGAGCAAGGATGGCAGAAATCATGGCAAACAGCTGGTAGAACATGAACGGTTTGGACATGGATCGGTTCTTTTTGGAAACAAGATTGGTGGAACCGAGCAGATCCACAACATTTGCCATGGTGGAAGGCCCCCATCGTCTTCGCTATTTTCAAAAACAAAAGACATTTTTTAGCTATAATCTCTCTTTTCTTTCAATCTGCAAACATTTCCCCTTTCATGTTAGACTACCTAACCAGTTAAATTGCTTGTAACAATATAATACAGCCAGAGTGTAAAATGGGAACATTTCACACAGGTTAATTTATTTTTCATCTGATTAGCAGTGATTCCCATACAAAAAAAGCAGTCTTAGGACTTGCAAACTAAAGAAGTTTCTGGAATCTGTGGTGACTAAATTATCTCATTCTGCATTACAGCCTTCCTGTTAAGAGATAATCAGAATAGCCTAGTGCAATGCTTTTCCTTCACTACAAGAATTCCTATGGTTATCATCCAAATCAACATAGTTGATGCAGTTGAGCTGGAAAGTCCCTGGGCAGTTTTGAACTAACCTGATTGTACAGTTCTTTGAAATCCTGCGGTGCATTGGTGTAGGCGTCCGATGCTGCATTGTATTCTACTCTCCACCCTTGTTTCAGTAGCAGAGTGCACAGCCAACGGTCTTCACCTGCAAAAACAATATATATTTTTAGATTTTGGCATAGGAAAGAGTTTAAAAGTTAACACAAAAGTGGACAATTCCCTATATCCAGTAATACATCCCATGCAACGCCATGAAACACACATGCATACAAGCAGAGACCATATAAACTTCACAGTGTGTCAATGTGCTCAACCATCAAGTAATTACATTTATCTATTGTAAAATGATCTGCTTCAATTAGAGGTCATTATACGACGATACGATTTAAATTAGAGGACATTATACGGCAAAATGTTACACCCAGATTTTAGTAGAGTTTAATTTTTGTACCTTGGTCATACTGGATGTAATGGCTGGGCTCTGTGGATGTGGTTGAATATTTTTTCATCACATTATCATCCATCAAAGCCTCTCCTCTGAACAGACTGAAACATCCGGGGCTGCACAGCACACAGCCGAAGACATGTTCTGCTGTCTTCTGCAGCCAATGACTGACAGCATATTCAAACTTCTGGAACCAAACAGCAGGACCTGCAGATTAAAGACACAGATGGTTGACAACCTCACCATAACTCTTTTTACAGTGCATCATTAGCCCTGATCTCATTGGTCCCGACCTGATCCGGTAGGGTGAATTCTGCCACATGCTGCTCCGACACGAGGATACATTTTCAGGCGATCGATAAGCAGCATCACAGACGCAGGCTGGAAGTCTGTGTCCCCATCTAAAGCCAAGAGGTAGGTGTTGTGCTTCTCTGTCTGGAATGAAAATTCAGTGTTTAGTTTTTTAACTTTGCAGTTTTTAACAGTCCTCTAAAAATAACATTATTATGCATATATTGCCTCAAAACATCTCAGAGAATACCAGGAAAATTTGTCTATCTCACCTCAAGTTTTTGTATAAGCTCATTTTCCTTGCCTCCCTTCTTCCATTCTTTGTGATAGTTGGTCATGAGTTTCCAACCCAGAAGATAGTAAAGATACATAACCTGTAGAAAATCAATAGCAGGTAAGAAACTGAAGGTTCTTGATTGAAGTTTTCAGAAAATCCATGTACTATTGCCTACCTGAGACCATCTCTTCTTATTTCGAATTTTTTCTTTGTCTTTAAAGTGGACTATAATCTCATTCCCATGAGGCATTTTAACAACAAGTCGTGCCCCATATGGCGTCTCAATGATGAACAAATCAGGAATTGTCTGCTGTATATCAAATAATGTCTTATCAAGGTTCTTGAAAATGCTGATGATAGAAAAAAAACAAAAAACATACGGATTATTTGCATAACCCTGAAAACACCCACCTCTAACTGTGAGTCAACTATTGCTCATTATGACATCTATGTAGTTAAAATGCGTTATGCCGCTTTGATATTATTAGGAGACTTTGTGTGCTTGTTATTTAGATTTCTGGTGCCACTCAAGAAGCGCACTGCACCTATCTACATTTTGGAGCTGTGTTCACTGATATTATGTGAACATATTAAAAACAAAAAAAACAACAAACGACATCGGATACAAATAAACATCAATTAAGTCATGAAAACATGTGGTCTTTTTCCATTGCCTGGTCAGTTCTCTGCTCAGCTAATCATTCTTAACAGTTGGAGGACTACTTTACTCCTTCAAACCCCAAATTAAGCTTTTTTTGCCCATAAACTGTAGCCTACAAACTGGACCTTAAGGAAGCCATCTTTATGTTGCTAAGTAAATTTAACTTTTCTGTGTAAATCATTTTAATTCTGTAATATATGGTTCTAAATATCAAGTTTAGTTAGGTGATAAATAATTAACTTTCAGTAGGGAACCATGGTTATATTTAAAATCTGATTACACAATAACACAAACTGTGGTGGAAATAAGAGAAATCATATTAGGTCAGCATTAAACAAATTACTTACCCATAAACCTCTGTGATGATCTTCACGAGGTCGTTTGCGTAGCTGTTCAGCTGACGGTTTTGATTTCCTTCAACAGTTTCAAAGGCATCGTCGAAGTAGATATGGGCTTCAAAGGTGAAATCGTTGAACTTTGGTTCTTCTTCCTTTGGTCTGTATTTGTCCAGTCTTTATTTGTAAATAAATAATGTATTTAGTGAAATAACAATAAGAATTAGGACATTAAAATAAAAATAAAAATCCCTTATATTTTATAGACTTTTCCCTGCAAAGTTTATTTAAAACAGCTTTCTAGCTTTAGGAGATGTCTGTTAAATTACGTAATATAAAGTCTTAGTTATAAAGTAAGTATTTGTTTAAAAGAAATGGGCTTTAGATATGAAAGAAATGGCTTCAACTCACCTGAAAATTGAAATCATGATGTTCATTATCTCCTCATAGGTCTCATGCCACATTGTTGCACAGAGATACACCTTAGCAAGTTCGCCATCCTCCTTATACCTTGAAATAAAGATATTTGTAAAATCAAAAACATGCTTCTTTTGTAAATGTAATTACCAAAAAATCTAAAAGTAAAACTGAAATCACGACTTGAAAAACAGATAATAAGGTTGTGCAATAGAGCACACATTTACTCACTCTTTCTTCATGCCTTTTTTTGTCTGGATGTGGAATCTGGTGTTGAGGAGTAAAGATTGTTCAATAAAGGCTCCCTCATAGAGCCGCCGAACGAACAAGTCTTGTGTCTTCTGGATACGACTGACATTAAGGTACCATATATGGATAGTGGCCATCACAAGGCCAATCCACCATCCAACTGCTGCACCTAATGTGGGAAAAAGGAAAAAAGAATGATAATTAGAGAAACAAAGGCTTAAATAATAAAACTGCCAAAAAAAAATGACAACATTGTAATGGCAATGTGTCGGCATTTAACTAGCGTAACCAGTGAGTGACTATGAAGATTTTTTTCTTTTCTTACCTGTCAGTAAGCCGATGTCAACCATCTCTGACATGTCCAGGAAGCACAGAGTTTGCGTAACGTCCAAAACCAGCTCTGGGTACAGGTTACCAATCAGACTTAGATTTCTTCCATTCACGGCTTCGTCACAGTAACTTGTGAAGTTGATGTTTTCAGTTGTGTTCAGGCTTAATTTATAGTCCTCAAAGTAAACAATCACAGGGACGATGTAGAACACCATCACAGCCAGTGAAGCCAGGTACAAAGGTATGATGAAGCATCTCCGTATAGCGTGCATCTTGAAGGCTGCCAAAGCAAACCAGTAGCAGAGTGCTGAGGAGATTAACTGGACTCCAATGGTGATGACTACAATTCTTGTTTCGCGGCTTGGAATGGAGCTTACAATGTCCCAGTCCATGTTGGCCAGAGGGACATAGGCACCAAGCACACAGGCAGTCACCACAATCCTGAGTAAGCTGGAGAGGATGTGCAGCATGTTCTGACTCTTGGTCAGGTCCTCAAAAAGACTTTTAAGGAACTTTGATTTGCTGTTCACACAGATGAGCATAAAGTAGTTCTCCCACCAGTTAAAAGACACAAAGAAGCAGCCACCAACAGCAAGACCCACCCAAGTTGCTGTCTGCACATCTGTAAGGTCTTTCAGAATGTACAGGACAAGGAAAATACAGAAAGCAGTGAGTATAGCCAAGACACCGAGAATAGAGGGAAGCAGGGAGACATTTATCTTTTTGGCAGTACACTGAGCGACTGCTTGAAAGAATGTAGGGAGGACAGCCACACCATTAAGAATCGTCACATTGGTCACAATGTCCAAGTGTGGCATTGCAACGATGGTAAGAATGGCCAACCCCACAGAAACTAGAAGCTCGAAGAACAAAACCTGAGGAACAAAGAAAAAGGACAGGTTAAAAAAAATTCACAGAAACAAGATATAAGCCACATCATTATGTGTTTAAAAGATTTGTGAGAGACAAGACACTGTTAAGAAATATTAGATATAGTCTTACCAGGGCTACAGAGGCTTTCCTCGGCACCTTTGATGATTTATAACATGCTTTCCAGACGCTTTTGAGGAGCAGAAGAACACTAGGTGCAATAACCGAGCAACCAATACACAACAATGTGACAGGTTTCTGTTCTGCTGGGATAATCTTTGTATCTTCATGGGATAAAGTGATGAGGAGAAGGAAAGAGACCTGGAAAATAGAAGATGGAGATTCATTTTTTAGCTGCTTGTAATACAAGCCAAAGCCATTTGAATGTCAGTTACTTCTGATTTATATTTACTCTTTTAAATGAAATAGCTTAGGATTCTATCTGGGGGAAAAAAAGGAAATGTATTACACAAATAAAGGTGTAATAAGTAACTTACCTTGCTGCATATCGCCAATCCAAACACCATAAAAGCCACTGTACACAAAGTGATGATCTTTAGAAGCTTAAGCATCTTCCAAGGTGTGTGCTCATCTTCAATTATAGGAACCTCCCGACAGGTGTCCCATGGCCTCCTGCAATAGATGCTTGTTGTTAAATTTGGACATGGGATTGAGGCTGAAACAATTTTTATACCAAGACACACATTTTCCTGATCACCTAAGTAAGTAACATTAGTATTCCTCTTAAGACTTTAGTACCGTAAGTTCAAAAAGTATTCTTGCTATGTTGAAGAGTCACACAAACTAAATGAATGAAAACTGTTTTAGTAGACTTGGCTGAACAAAGACACTCAAGTTGTTAAAAATAAGCCAAGTATTAATCAATAAACAGATTTAGACAACAGTTTAATACAATAGTTTAATAAAAGGCCCATATTGATTTAAATGGTATCTGTCTTTTTATCAATTAAATCATCATATAAAAAAGTTTATGTTTGTATTGCAGGTTTTCTTAGTCTTATATGAAATCTAAAGATTTTAAGTTAGACAAAAAAAGAATAAATCTGCATGAAGGAACATACTTTTTCGCTAAACTAATACAAGAATGATGGATTTTAGGAAAGTGACAGTAACAGTAACAATTATGTAATGAATTACTCACTTTAAATCTTCATTTAAGTCAACCTCCTCCATGATTTCAGAATCTGTGCGGCTCGTAGATTGTTCCATCCTCAAAGCAGGATGCTGCCTGATCGCACCGCTGTTTGCTTCTGCTGTCTTCATTCATCACAGATGATTTTAAAGTGGTTAAGCCCCGCCCACAATACCTGTTACAGGTTAAGCAAGTTCAGATGAGTTAACTTAAAAGCAATGACCTGCATGCAGGATTACAAGAAAAAGCTAATTGGAAAAAAATCAGTTTTTTAGCATGCCTATCGCTGGTTTCTCTGTGGCACTTTAAACTTTATTAGTATAGATAAAACACCATTGATTTTCCTGCCTTCACAAACTGTGACATTTTCCTCTCTTTNTCCTGCCTTCACAAACTGTGACATTTTCCTCTCTTTCTAATCTATTACACCTGCTTAAAGTGACATTTATGTAATGCTCCACTCCTGTTTTGAAACAATAAGTGTGTTACTTAATGCATGACATTAGAGCTAAAAAAAAAAAAAAAAAGACACACACAGAGAACAGCTCATCGTATAGAATACAAAATACTTTGCCGCAAATTCTGCCAGCTTATCCTTTTCAAACAGCCAGCGCAGAATCTCCGCTTCATTATTCCAAAATAAATCAGTGTTTTATTAACTGAATAAAAGTGAATAACGAAAAACATATAATTCCTCTTCCACAACCTTGACATCACAAAATTAAGTTAAGGTGTGCCTTTAAATCCACCCACGTCAACACCCAGAGGCAAGGTAAGATAATAAAGCACAGAGATATCTCTGCCATCTGTTTTAAAAAAATAATAATAATATGGTTGTGTAGCAATCATTTTTAAACTGAACATAATTTCTAAGCTTTGTGCTGGTAAAGATTCTGAGTCATCCAGGTTATAGCCATTCCAAAAAAGTAAAAAAAGAATTCACTGGACTTTGTTTCCCAATTTGAAGGCATTTTGCTTCCCATGCAGTCCACTCTACAAAGCCTTAAACTGAAAGCTTTTTTTAACATTTTGAATTTAAATAGCTTCCTGGATGGGAGCCGAAACGTGTTTAAATTTGGAAACAAATTCCAGTGGATTTTTGTTTGTTTTTTTACTTTTTAGAATGTCTAAGCTTTGGTTTCTTTCATACTGTATATTCTGTTTCCATTAATCAATTTATCTCACGAGTAATCTATTGTCTGACAGAACTTATATTACTTGCAAGCATTATATGCACAGGGCTTAAGATTTTCTCTATCCCCGTTAATTATATATATAAGTATATATACTAAAAGTGTATAGTCAAAACCAAAGTGTAAAATATTTTTGTTTTTATTACAGAATATTAATGTCCAAAGTATTTCTTAGAGGAACACATCTACAATTAAAAGGGAATCCTTACATGATATGTTCTACAGCCAATGGGGTTTGAACCCCAAACGTCTTTTACAGACACTAATAAAATTAAAAGTATTACCTTGATCCGATGGCTTATTGAATAAGTAGATATATTTTGATTGTGCACCATAGTTAACCTTGAATCAACTGGTAAGGATAACAAACACAATTATTTATTTTTTCTATTGAAAAATGACTCAGTCATCGCTCTTTTCATCTTATCAAGATGACTCCTTGTTTCCGGTGTTTTATAAGAGCTTCCAGTGAAGCATACTGGTCCTCTGACCATCTGAGTATTACCTAATTGTTTGGAAAGCATCAATATGCTGGTCTTCCGGAAATAATCTCTAATCCCATTGTTTGTTTTGTTTTTTGCTCTGCTCAACCGGAGCTTCTGTCTTAGTCCCACAAACAAGGACAATCCCCATATTTTAGTTAGTTTTACTAAATGACTAAATGAATCAATTTACTAAATGAATCATAAAAAAAACTTTGCTCATTTACTTGACTCAGCTAATTGAAATCTTTGTTAGAGAAAAATGTGAAAAAATGCAGAATGGTAAAAAACCCATTGCCCAACTGAAGAAAAGCAAACCGCACCATGGTTATAGTGCCGGCTTTCTCTACAGGCAAAGCCACATTTTTTCTTGCCTTTCGGAGTTATTCGTGTTCCAGCATTACTTTCAGTCTAACCACATGCCTAATGTTCAACGGACCACAACTTAGTCTCTCACAAGGGGAAGTCAGGAGGGGTTGGATCTTTATTCAAAATGAAACGATCCTTCTCGAAATTCTATTTCTATTAGCTCTACTCTTATATATTGAATTAGACTTTTTTTGTTTTGCTTGTTTTTTAATGATACAACTACAGTACATACAGCTAATAAAAAAGCACTGCACTGATTTACATACATACACAAACACACACAAACAAACTTGTCTCACTATCTATGCAGGGCCTTTCCATTGACTTCAATTCATTTCTACAGCCTAACAGTGACCTTTACTCTAACCGCTATGGGCTTATACCTAACCCTAACCCAAACTTAAACTCAATTCACACCTCAAACGGGACCCCTGACCCAAAAACACAATTCCGCACTTGGGTTCCAGACGTTGGGCATCACAATTGCTGTTAGTTCCAGCAGAGTTTTGTCCTTATTTTTCTTTTTTTTATATATTTCAAGGTATACTTGTCAGGGGTGTAATCTCATTTTTTTTGCTATTATCCTTTTGGAACCTTGGACTATTACAATTAGGGATGATTCTAGAATCAGGGGTGTGACAGAAAAGGGGAGAGGAAACACGTTTTAATGCAGATGACATTTTGGACCCTGCTGACTCTATAACAACATTGTTAGTCATTGGTATTTTCTCTAAAGTTAAATAGCATTATTCAGAGGCAACAGCAGAATATCAAATCTACTCCTCTGGGTCCCTGAGCAAGACCCTTAACCCCAGGCTGCTCCCCGGGTGCTGCACAGTGTGCTTGATGTGATCACATTGTTCTTAGATGTAAAAGGCTTATCTTGATGCCTCCAAACAATCTTTTTCCTTACCTTTTCCCATCACTTTTCTTGCGTGGTTTACATGGTTATCAAAGAAGCTTCATTTAAACTATTGGACTAGATGCTTCTATGGAATTAGCTCCCTATTAGCCCTAACCAAAGTTAAATATGCTTAAATGCTTTAGGTTTTTGGAAGGTATAAATCTAAAATGTTTCCTTTTTAAATCTCTTGTTGCTGTGAACTGTTTCTCCAATCAGGGCGGTTAGAATAATCGTTCTATTTAGAGGCAAACTACCAACTGCAGTAAATAATAATCATTCCAAGAAAAATATAATATACTTTGGTCTTGTCACATTAAATTCTGAAACTGTCAGCTAAAGTTAAAATTTAAGGTTTTAACCAGCAAACAAAAATGTGACATTTCGAACTGCGTAGCCCAGACAAATTTTTGCAAAATGACTTTCTATCATTAAAGGGCAAACAGAACATTTTGGTTTAAAACAGAAACTTTACTTTAGCATTTGTAAACCTTTGGTTTTTACAGGTAGAAGATTGATAAAATTTTGCTCTGCCGATCTCCGCCTGCATTCATAAGATAAAATTATTTTTGATTTTTCATGTTTAAAAAATTGTTCAAACTTTTATTTACTCCACCACAAATCCATTAAATGACAGTTTCATTAAAAAAAAATGCTTTTAGATTAGATTCCTGTGTTCGTCAGTCTAAAGGATGATGGCACCAATTAAGCCCACGAGATGACGAGCTGAGAAACCTGTCATGCATCATATCTTTCAGTGGAACTCCTAGTTATCAAGTTAAAATTCAAGTTAAAGTTAAAATTCAAGTTAAAACTCCCCATTTTTACTATTAATACATTTGTGTTTGAATAAAATTACAAATTTTGTTTCATTCATTCCAATACTGAATTTTTGCCCTGATTTATGCAAAAAGACTGAAGTTTACTTTAAACACACTATTAGTGTTATAATGTGGGAGAGTTCAAGAGTAATATTTGGTTTATGCATCACAGTTTTCTATCCACCAGTTTTTTCACATTTGTTTCCTGGTTTACAGGACAGAAAGTTAAAAGAAAGCCGTGCCCAGAAAAAAGGCTATGACGTATCTTGTTTAATTAACTAAATTTAAGGTGTGTCTAACAAAGGCTGCAAATATGGAAGAAATGACAGAGAGAAATAGCATTTCATTACTTCTCCCTAAAGATTTGATGCTTTTTGTTTCATTTTGTCAATTCCTCATCAAAGCTGAAGATCATTCTGCAGTGATGACACATTTAAATTGTTGAAAAACAAGAAAGGGTTCCTCAATCTCCGATCTCCAGGGCTGCCTGAGGAGATCATACATGATATGTTTCAGCCAGCAAACAAAGGTTACATTTCAAACTGCGTAACCGAGAAACATCATTGACTTTACATCATTAAAGGTCAAACAGAACATTTTGGTTGTAAAAGAGAAATTTTACTTTAGCTTTTGTAAACCTTTGGTTTGTCCAGGTAGAAGATTGATGAAATTCTGCTTTGCAGAACTCCACTTGCATTCATATGATTAGATTATATTTGATCCGCCATGTTTAACAAAACTATTCAAAATTATTTTAATTAATCCAGCACAAATCCTTTAAATAACATTCTGCAGTGATGACACATTTAAATTGTTGAAAAACAAGAAAGGGTTCCTCAATCTCCGATCTCCAGGGCTGCCTGAGGAGATCATACAAGACATGTCTCAGCCAGCAAACAAAGGTTACATTTCGAACTGCGTAACCGAGAAACATTGATTTTCCATTATTAAAGGTCAA
>NW_015151383.1:68496-69687 GCF_000732505.1 Cyprinodon variegatus | reverse complement strand
TCCAACAGAAATCTATTAATTAACAGAGTTCTATTAAAGAATTTGCTTTTAGATTGGATTCCTGTGTTTGTCAGTCTAAGGAATGATGGCACTAATGAAGTCCAGGAGATGACAAGCTGAGAAACCAGTCATGCATCATATCTTTCAGCAGAACTCCTACTCATCATACAGCATCTCAGAAACTCATAAAAGGTCGCTTCCAAGCAGCTTACTGCGCAATCTTCATGTTTTATGTTTCTGCAAATATTCTAAAAACATTTACACATCATCAAGGTATGACTACTGATGAATTTAACAAGAATCTAATTGAGGCAATGATTGAGAATCTAATTCTAATCTTGATGGTTGAGTTTGACAGATTCTTTTAATGGTTTCGATGCACTGCGACACAGGACCATGAAATAATTAAAGGCACACTGAAATAACAATATATATTTTTTTAATAAAATGAAGACGTATTTTATTAATGACACATTTATATATTTAATTCCTTATTTATTTAATGAATTACACATTTAATTAATTGTTTGTCGCTGTATTTTTTTAATTGTGGCACTTTATATTAGTGACGTGGTTTTAATTAATGAATGGCACATTTATTTATTTAATTCCACATTTAATTAATTATTGAGACATTTAATTATTTATTTAATGCTGTATTTATTTATTTAATTTGGGCACTTTTTATCCTCCATAGGAGAAGTGTCTTGCCCGAGGGCAAAACAACACTGAAAGCCAGAGCTGGGGCTTGAACTACAGTGGGTCACTGTCACCCACTGTGTACACAAAAACGTATTTCATATAAATATAATCCATCTGGCGTTAACATTTTTTACACTATCAAGTTGAAATGTCTTGAGTAAGCATGTTAAAAGTATAAATGATATGACATAGATCACGAAAAACTCAGTAGTTAAAAAGTCTGATCTCCCACGAAGTTGGATGTGTTTTTTTCTTAGGTATCATCTGTAAATGATGCACTTTTAAAAGGAGCTGCTTTTTGAAGGGCCTATATTGTAACATCATTAAAGCTATTAAAACCTGAACACAAACCAGAGCTGAAAGGTAGTTCATTTTACAAATAACCTCGTTGATTTGTTGTTTTCAGTCTATGGGCCGGATTTATCAAGATCTAATTTTGCGTGCAGTAATTTGCGCTCACAAACTGGAATTTTGCGCGAGGGGCTGAAC
>NW_015151383.1:56682-65656 GCF_000732505.1 Cyprinodon variegatus | reverse complement strand
ATGTACATTTATTAGTCTAATCTCTAGCAAATGTCCCACTATGACATGTGTTGGAGTGTGTCTGAGTTTTTGTGCTCCAGTTTCTCTGTTTTTGTCTGATAATACGGTTTCTGCAAAGCTTAAACCAATAATAAACATTAGCTGTGCTCCTTTTTTTTCTCCCTCTCTCACACTTTGTGTCTCTTAATCTTATTCTTCTCAAAGTCTCTTTTTCTCTCCCTTCTGATCTTTCACTGTTGTCCCCTAATGTGCTCCCATTCACTCCTATTGCTTTCTTACTCTCATGCTTTTTTCCTTTTGACTTTTTTCTACAATTAAGTGTACAAAGATTATGTCCTTTTTGACTTTACCAATTATCATACCTTGTAATACGTTTAGGATTGCTGTCCATGGAGAGAAACAAAATATATTTTTTTATGTTTCTCTGTCAAAAGACAGCTAAGGACATGAGAGAGTCAGTAAAACCAAAGGCAGAGGTTTTTGGCCTAAGGATGAACTGATTAGTTTTTGGTGGTCAAGGTTAGGGTCACCCAGCAAATCATTTTTTCGCTTTAAATTCCAGGATATTAACTTCACCAGGGCTAAAGCAGAGCATGCAGAGAACACTATGGGCTGTAAATGTCTCCACTGTGAGATCTATAAAGTCAATCAATCAACACAGTTCAAGCAGAGGGTTATAGTCCTGACTGACCAGGTGATGGACATTTTGCTGATGACCGTGGTGTGCTGAAAGGTACAGAAGTTCTAACATGAGTATCTGGAACGCATGTATAATGGTTTATGGGCTCATTCACTCATCAAACTTAAGCCTGAATCATATATTTGAGGTGTGCCAAAAAATCCTGAATGACCTGCACTCAACCAAAAGTGTCATTAAGAGAATTCTTGCTGAAACTGAAAATACTCCAGAGATTTGGCTGGCAACAATACTATTACAATGTCCCTACCAAATTTTTAAAATTTTCCAAGTAAGACTTCTGTTTAATTATGACTTAGACAGATTTATTTTGGCCTTTTTCTATACACAAGTGTAAGCAAAAAGAAATTTTGTTTAGAACAGCTGTCTAGACAATTACATTTTTTAAAGTGCAGCCTTGATAAGGTACAGTAAGCAGCAGTTGTTGTTGAGCTGCTCCTACTGCCTTCACCTCCTGAAGCAATCGCTTCTCCTGGCTCAGGGTAGGCAGAGGATGATGATGACGATGCTGTGAGGGTGGTAGCCCCCTGGGTTGAAAAGGCAGACGGGGTTGAAGCAGCAGTGGTGCCATGGACAGGTTTAGCAGCGACAGACGATGCTGGAGAAGGTGTAGAAGCTGGAAGGGGCCAGGAGGAGCTGGCTGGGGATGTTTCAGCATCTTCAGCGAAGCATCTAGAGTGCTCACCTCATTTTCCTCTGCAGATGGCTGTGCTTCCCCTCTAGATGCCGAAGATTGCCTGGGAGCAGCCTCAGAGGAGCCTCCATTCATGCAGAACTCCTTGTTTCTATCGGTGTTGTACAGCGATAGAAATCATCCCCCCACGCCAACAGCACTGTCTGGTGCTACTGTACGCAGCCAAGACCCCGTCAGAATAATGGTGCAGCAGTTACATGTCTCCTTTTTTAAGAGAGTTCCAGTCAGAAATGATCCATTGTGTTTTCTCTTCCTCTGTTGTTTTATTGACATCTGTCCGTAGCACTCTGGAGCTTTTTAAGCGGTCAAAAATGTAGGTATTTTGTGGCCGTAGCTCCAGCAGGCCTTGGCGATCATAAATGCGGGTTTGATGTCTAGTTTGTATAGTTTTAAGCGGCATATTTTGTGAAATTGTTGAGATGAGTTGTTCTTGGCCGCTGCCTTGGAGAACTTAGGGATCTGCTTAATATATCTGTATCTGTAAGGGTTTGATTCCTATTTTTTTTGTTTGTTTCAAAGCATTAACAGGAGAGTGGTGTGTAAATATGGCTGTAGGTCCAAAGATGGGTAGTTTGTAACGTGTACTGGACGGCATTGTTGTAGCGGCACAGCTCAAACTACTTTTTTTCTTAAATTGTTTCTAGATTGAATAGAGCGTGTAAATGATTCTTGTTTTTAAAGATTGCTTCAGGGCCTACCAAAACCTATCATCCCTCAAGTAAAATCTTTTTCTCTAATAATAGGGGAAAATTGTGGCTAGAATTGAATACTTTCTAAGTATGGGTCGATCATTATCCCAAAGATTTTATTTTTAAAAGAATCTATCTTATTTATGAAGAATCCCATAGAACTGGGGGAATAGATGGTTCAACAAAGCCATGCCTCTTTGTGAGTTTGGCAACTGTAATAAAAAGAAATCAATTCTTATTCTGATCGTTGGTGCCACAAAAATTGTTGGTGGCACAAAATAGCAGATAGCTGGTCTTCCTGGAAATGCATACTGTCCCTAAATCTTTCACTGGTAGCTTACTTTCATCCTTGGTGGTCAGATGCCCAAGCGATGTCTGTATAAAGCAGCCTCACTTCTGTTAGTGTGCAGCTGTGGCTACAATGCACTATCCACACCATATGTGAATGTGTGCATCATGAAGTGAAAAATTTCCCTTTATTAATAAAGAGAAATATAGTGTTTTTGTCATTTTGTTCAGCAGTAGACCGGTTTTGCAAATTAAGCAGGTAAGTTCCTCTAGATGTGTAGAGTGCTGTATTGTCTCCGACTTTCCGACAGAGAGAGGTTCATTAAACCACGACTCTGTTTCCTGGTCTGCACCTTGGTAAAATCAGGTCAGATTGAACAGAAAGAAGAGTTGCTCCATTCAATGTTGGATGGATGTTATCTCTATGAGTTTATGTTTTACTCCAAAAGGCTGCCAACATACACAACATGGTTTCAGAAAACCACCTGGCTGACTGACAAAATGCGGTTTAACATGTTTTGACTGGCCAGATCAGGAAGGGGAATAAAGTAAATTGCAAATCCTGAGATAGTTTTAGAAACACACGGAAGAAACACAACTTTCAGTGATCTGAGACCAGCATTACCGGGTGTTTTTACCGTCAGCATGAATGACACTCCAACTACATTTATCCTTATCTTTAGCCAGCATCATCTGCAGGCTCTTAAGCTCAGCATGAGATTCCAAGTGCTGACAACAAAATCTATATTTTAAATCATAAATAAAAACACTAATTTGATAGATTTTATAATTTAAGTAAAGTTTATTATAAATATATTAAGAGATCATGTACCTTAAATCTTATTTATTTCATACCACCAATTTCCTTTTTGATCCGATATGGAGTAAAATACAGTTTGGTATTGGAGATACCTATTAGGTATTTTTTTTTTTTTTGCAAATACACTTAATGTTTTATTTAATTAAGATTATTTATCCATCCAGTCTCTCTCGCTTAGTCTTTGTCAGGGTTGCGGTGAGGTGGGGTACACCCTGGACAGATCGCCAGTCTGTCGCAGGGCAACAGAGAAACACACACCCACACTTAAGGAAAATTTAGAGAAGCAAATTAACTTAACAGTCATGCTTTTGGACTATGGGAGGAAGCTGCAGTACCCGGAGAGAACCCATGCATGCTCAGGGAGAACATGCAAACTTCATGCAGAAAGACTGCAGGCCCGGAATCCAACCCAGAACAATGTTGCTGCAAGGCAACGGTGCTACCCATGTTTCTTCTCATGCCACTTTACAAAGACAATGCGTTTGTTAAATCTAGGGAATAATGTAACTGCTCTGTAACAGTGGTTTTCAAACTGGCTCCTGAGGTCCTAATCTCCTGCATGTTTAGATGTCTCCCTGCGTTGATAAACAGGTGATGAACAGGCCTCTGCAGCCCTTGGTGGCGACTGGAACAACGCAATAATCTGCTTGAGCTGAAACAACTGAAACACACAAAGCAAGTCTCATGTAAAAAAAAAAAAATGCTGTATAATACTGGGTGGCTCTAAATTGAAAATTGCTTTGAAATATTTAGTCAAATTAAATCCAAGATATTGCACTAAATTGTCCATTCCCACCTTTTTCAAATTTTAATTGATCAGTTATAGCTGATTTAATCTATTGTAAATAGCAAAACATAGATTTAATTAACTTTTATTTTTAACTACCGGTATCTTGTACGTTCACCAAAGCTGTTTTATTATAATTGAGCTGTATGATCAATATACTCAACTTTAAATGAGGAATTGGTTAGGACATATTAAACTTTCTTCCAGTGTAATACACTAATTTAATACAGGTATTGGTTGGAAACACATTTATTCTTTAACATTATGACCACTTTTATTAACAATAGCAACTCCATCTGCAGCAGCACTGAGCAGCATTTAAATCTCCATTTATAGTCAGTCACTGTACTGTACCTTCCTTCAGCCTAGAAGCACCTGTGCTCTTTCTCCTCCATCATCAAGTCTGTATATTCTGTGTTATGGTTTAACCTGCAGTGTTTTATGAGGTATTTGTGGCAACAATTTCACTGTTTTTTTCACATATATCACAGTTTGGTCTTGATTCCTTGTGGGGTTTTAAAAAACTCATCATAGACTTCTTTTATAACGTTATACAATTTGTTCTGCAGTGCATCACGCTGTGCTTGGCATTACATGCTCACGTACTACAAAATATTTTCCATTGAATGTGAGCATTTGTAGGCTTTTTTTTTTTTTGGTTGATATGCATTATCCCAAAATAACTAGCATTTCCTATTTTAGAGCCTATCGTTCTGGTATCAAGGTATGAGTTTTGATCCATGCACTTGTTTAGGTGTGAGAAATCCAAAGTGTGGTGTGTTTGTGCACTTGATGAAATGTCTCACACCATAAATACTTTGAGAGTTGAAAGCCCCGAGTATCAGGAACAACAGACGCTTTAATCTTTTTGATTTTGCAACTCAAAATGAAAGACAAATTCCTGAAACCTTCTGACTTCACTGCTCCTTATAAGCTCAATTCAAGTCAGTGAAACTTCTAGGCTGAACAGTTTACAGTAAATTAAATGCTGGAAGGTAAATGGCATGCACTTTTATCACTTCCTCAAGTCCAAAGATTCCAAAGCAAGCTACAATACATTTAGTCATACCCCCATTCACATAGAATGAGGGCGTGGAGTTGAGGCAACATTACATAACCAAATCCAAAGTGTAATGTTTTAGATCATACCTGTCTTTAAACACTGAAAGTCAATACCTAATAAACATCTTCTGCACACTCAAATTATTGTTGACAGATGTTTGCTAAATATTGCAACTAAACTTGAGCTGTTCTGCAAAGAATGATGTTTTCCTTTGTGCAGATGCACAAAGGAAAACACCACCAGAGTGTAACTGCAATGAAAGGTGTTTCTCAAAGGCATGGTCTATGACGTTAATATTAAAAAGAAGTGCTTTTTTCCCTTAACTCCATGTCTTGTCTCCATTTTTTTTCCAAATTTGTTGTCCTAATAAAATGCTTTAAAATTGAATATATGCAAATTATTCTGCAAGTCATTGCAAATGGAATTTCTATAGGGAGAAATTAACTAAAAAAATCAATTTGCACATTACATTTCGGCCTGTTTTAATCCTCTGTGCAAAAATGGTAATAAAAGAAAGATGAGGTTCAAAGCCATGGAAATGGAGGTAATAATGATATTTTAAATATATATTTATTGTGCACCTTGTTGTGAATCTCAAAGTGTGAAAAACAAAGGTAAAAGAAAGTAAATATTTTGTGTTCTAATCCCCTCCCTTATTAATTTGCGGAGCTTAGTCGTCGGAATATGATGTGCATTTGTGAAAAAAAGCTTTGCACACATCGTCTGCTGCTAGCAAATTCAAATCACTTTGTACCTTTGAAGATCTGTTTATCGTGTACGAACATGTTTGCACCCGACAAACAAACATTAAGGTCAGAAAAAAAAAAAAAAAAAATCAGCTTCGGATATCTCAAGCTCATCCAGAGCAAATGTGAGCTTAAACGTATTTTTTCCTGAAAATAACAGAAAATGAGGAAAACTATAAATATTTATATCTATATATATATTTCTCTCCATTTCAGTTATGAGCTGCTTGCTGGTTTAATCACATAGAAACCCTTTAAGATCATGTGACAAAACTTTTTAATGTAAAAATAGGGCAAAAGAATCTGGAGTGTTTCTCACTTTACAGATATAAACCTTTGAGTTTTGGCTGTTTTTAAGATGCATCATTGTTTTGTGATTTCTGTCATAAGCACCTGTTCTTCTATTCTTTGCTTGAAACAACATTAAACTTATTTTCTTAAATGTTTTAATTAAATCTGGTATTTACCATTCTTTACAACTCCCTTCATGTGACTGAGATCATTATCAGATACAGTAAAACAAAAGACTTAAGATATTTTGATAGGTTTGTTTAAGTGATGACACACAGGGGAAGAATTCAATTCTTTCACAGGAACCGCAACCACCTGAGTTCCAGCTCTGTCAGTTTATATTTGGCAGCTTGTATCATAAAAGACTGAACCGCATGAAGATCAAGTAAACACATTATAAATACTTCCATGAACTCGCATATTCCCGTAAGCTGAGCATTTATTTTACTAATGACTGAAAAGCAGACAAGGAACTTTTATTTGGGGATATCCAGCATCTCAAGAAAAACAATTTACTGCAAAAAAAAAATTTAATGAAATGTAGTTTTAGCGATATATTGACTGAACACAGCAGTAAAAGCAACATCTCGTATTTTAGTGGAATGTGATTTTTTTTAACATTCAGTATCACTGTTCAGTCGGCATCGTTCTCTGCTCCACGCCTGAGGAGCTGCTCAGTGGTTCATGCAGCAGTTACAGTAAGATGGTTGTTTTTACAGGAGTTGGAAGTGAGTTTTTGGAATAATTTACTGCAGAGCTCATCCTGATGAAAGCTGTGATCCCTTAATTTCTTTCCAGTTCTCATCTCTTCTTAAAAAACAAAAAAAACAAAAAGACCCTTGCGGTAAAAAAATAAGATAGCAAAACATGGAGACAAAAACTAAATAAGGAAATAACTGGCAATAGCAAAGAAATCACTGACATTCTGTTTAAAACCATTATTCTCCCTGTCCGGGTCTCAGTTTCTCCTACTCATCTTGTGCTGTAAAAGTTTCTGTCCAATCCAGACCGGCGCTTCACTCGTATTCTGCGATCAGCACCATCATGCCGACTCCAAACAGGAGCGCCAGAATCTCCATCAGAGACTGGCCAAAACTGGAGCGGCCCACAAGCAGCTCAGGGAGCACCGTCACTGTGGCGATGTAAACAAACCCACCAGCCGTGAAGGGCAGGATCCAGGCGGTCGCCGTGGCGCCCACGCCTTCAGCCAGCAGGGAGCAGGCTGTCCCGGCCAGAGCTCCCAAAGCGGTCAGCAGCTGCAGACACATGGCCTGATGCACAAAGGGGAACAACAGAAAATCGGTCATTGCTTCCTACACTTCATTTACATTTTTCTCATCTTCAATTGTTTTTATAACTATTATAAACCTATTAATCAATAGGCAAATAAAAAAATAGTAAAATTTAGGGGGATTTTTATTCATCTGACAATTTTACCATTTCCTTCCAAGCTGGTTCTGATTCATTCTAATCTAGTTTTATATAATGTTCATAAACAAACCCTGTTCACATCTATCTACTCACTCACTGGGTATCCGTTTTCTCTGTTTGATAAACATCCTAATGAAAGTCAATGATAAATATCCAAATGGTAACAAAAACTAATTATACATCATGTTCAGAATATTTTACACAATTTCCACTGATCGACATTTTTGTTTCTCCAGGCTAAACTCCAGTTTTTTTTAAGAAATAGTCACTTTATTTATGAGTTAACTTTATTTATGTTTAGAAATTCAGTTTGTAGGAAAAATATTGAATTTAAATTCTGTGTAAAAACGTATCTGTCTGGATCAGCTACAGATTGGAAATAAGCTTTAATTTGTAATATACCAGGAGAAAAAGGATATATTTTAATAATTAATGCCTTATATAGACCAAAAGACTTAAAGTTAGGATGTTGAAAAGACGATTGCTGAATGTAATGTTTAAGTTCAGGTGTTTTGCAGCTACTTTTCTGCTTACAATACAATTATTATAATAAGTAATAGTTACAAATAAAGGAAAAACAGTAATGTGTAAAAAGAAAAGAGTAATGTTTTAGAACTTAACATTAATAACTAATACCCTGATTGTTTGACAGCAGAGCTAAAAGAGTAAGTTAGATTTATACAGAAGCTTTAAAGGATGAATGAAGTCATTCCAAAACGTAAATGTTTGAAGCTTCGCCGTTTAGCTCATCATCCAGTTCTTATAATCCTGAGAAAGGGGGTAACCCTGCTGTGGGTGGAGGTCACTGTGGTTTTATGAACCTTTTATTCAAAGGAAAAAGTCAAATGTAAAGTGTTACTACCTTCTTTTTAGTGCAGCCAGACTGAACAAGGATGGCAAAATCCCCGATCTCATGTGGGACCTCATGAAGCAGGATAGTCAGGGTGGTGACAGCGCCCACAGCTGGACTGACCAGGAACGACGCTCCGATTGCCAGACCATCAGTGAAATTGTGCGTGAAGTCAGCTGCTAGGTTCAGATAGGCCGACACCTTGATTTCTGTTTCAATGGAGAAAAAGAAACGGTTATGATGGAGATGGCAAAAATAACTGTCATACGTTTCTACAAAGTTCTTGGCAGTATTTCTGAAGCTTTTATTTTGTTTATATAGATTTCAAATTATATTGAATCAACTGATGTTAAGAAATGCAATGCAATCTAAATTTTGGAAAGCCTTACCACAACACTAACATGACCAGGAAGTTTGCAGATGAAACCACTGTGGAGGGTTTATAGTAAAGAAGGAGACACAGACAGGAGGCCCACCATCGGACACAATGGTTCTATGGAAACAATCTCATCCTGAACACCAGTACGGCCAACAAAGTCATAGTGATTACAGGAGGTCCATGAGGACTGTACACTCTCCTCTCTGCATACAGGAGGGTGTGGTGGAGCAGGTGGACAC
>NW_015151383.1:50357-53366 GCF_000732505.1 Cyprinodon variegatus | reverse complement strand
CTAGACGCGCTGCAGGACATTTTGATGCACATCAACTATAGTCTTTCCATGTAAAGCGGCTGCTTCAGCTGCAGCACTTGTTTCCGGTGTGAATGTAGCAAAACTCCCTAACACACAAAAATACCTGTAAGTATTTAACTTTTAGCCCAAATTCTAATAGAATAAAACATTTACAAAGTTATAATCTTTCCCCTACATCTAAGTTACCTAAACGATGTATAAATACATCCGTTTTACCAAACACATCCCATTGTTTTGTGTTTGCAAACCGATATTTTATTATTTATTTATTTTAGTTTCAGCTGGCTTCATTTCGTAAAAAAATCTTCTTTAAGGAACCTTTGGATATCTCATTGATAATCAATTGATCGAAAAAAATAATCAACAGATTTATCAATGTGCAAAATAATCGTTATTTGCAGCCCTAAATATCCGTATTGTATCGGAAATGAAAAGGTTGCGTGAGGACATCCGTAGTTAGATCTCTACACATCTTCCCAGAAGAGAACCCAACAGAGGGATTAAACATGATTAAAGTAAATGTTTTGATGATCAATTGTTAGTTTAATTAAATAGATCAACAAAGAAACATGTTTGCAGGAAACAAAAAGGCTTGTGATGACAGATATGTTCAAACCCTCAGAATGTTTGCCTGGCAATTAAAGCTTGAGCAACATGAATTGGAGCCAAAAACATGACGCTGTGGTTTTGCCGTTACCGTCATGTGAGGGGAAAAGCTTAGATGGAGCCCTAAATATCGGTAATGTATCGGAAATTAAAAGGTTGTATCAGGACATCCGTAGTTAGATCTCTACACATCTATCGAGTTTGCCCAAAAGAGAACCCAACAGAGGGATTAAACATGTCAGTGTCTAGACACAAATAAGAGTACCTGTTTTGATAATCAATTGTTAGTTCAGCTAAATAGGTCAAAAAGGAGACATGTTTGCAGGAAACAAAAAGGCTTCTGATGACAGACATGTTCAAACCCTCAGAATGTTTGCCTGGCAATTAAAGCTGGAGCAACATGAATTGGAGCCAAAAACGTGACGCTGTGGTTTTGCCGTTACCGTCATGTGAGGGGAAAAGCTTAGATGGAGCCCCAAATATCGGTAATGTATCGGAAATTAAAAGGTTGTATCAGGACGTCCGTAGTTAGATCTCTACACATCTTTCGAGTTTGCCTAAAAGAGAACCCAACAGAGGGATTAAACATGTCAGTGTCCACACACAAATAAGAGTAAATGTTTTGATGATCAATTCTTAGTTTAATTAAATAGGTCAAAAAGGAAACATGTTATTAGGAAACAAAAAGGCTTCCGATGACAGAAACGTTCAAACCCTCAGAATGTTTGCCTGGCAATTAAAGCGTGAGCAACATGAATTGGAGCCAAAAACGTGACGCTGTGGTTTTGCTGTTACAGTCATGTGAGGGAAAAAAGCTTAGATGGAGCCCTAAATATCGGTAATGTATCGGAAATTAAAAGGTTGTATCAGAAAGAATAATATCTAGATTTATTTGGGATGGCAAGAGGCCTAGGGTGAGATATAAAACTCTCCAGCTACCCAAAGAAATGGGAGGAATGGCGTTACCAAAGTTAAAACAATACTACGAGGCTTCACAATTAAAATATATTTATTGTTGGTGTAATCCATATCATTATGGTAAATGGAAAGATATAGAAGTTGGATCAGTGGAACAGCCTATTCAAAACTTGCTCAGAGACAAAGATAAATATGAAAAAAAAAATAAATTCATTTAGACTTGATAACTATACATACGTTAAATATCTGGTTTAGAATACTGCATCTGCATAAAATCCAAAAGCATACAACAGAACTAAAATGGGTAGCGTATGATAGCAAATTAAGCCAGCTAAAATCGACCAAAATTATAGATACTGGACAAATAAGGGAGTTACAGCTTTGTGTGTTCTGGAAAACAATAAGAGGCTGGAAAGTTTCAAAACTCTGGCACATAAATACCAATTTGATAAACATGACTTTTTCAGATATCTCCAAATGAGAGACTATTACAAAAAAGGAAATACAAATGACGCCCTCCATGGAAGACAGCGAAGTGGTCAAAATTATAATTAAAGCATACAAAGACAATAATATTAGAATAATAATAATAATAATAGAATAATAACGACATTATACAAAGCCCTAATAAACCTTGATAAACATTCAACTAACCATGTAAAGGGAAAATGGGAAAGAGAATTTGACTTAGAAATTAAAGATATTGATTGGCTCAACATGTGGAATCTACACCATACAACTACTGGCTCTCGGACATGGAGGGAATTTGCCTGGAAAAATCTAATAAAATTTTTTATTACGCCCAAGTCCAAAGGTAAACAAATGCATAGGCATCAATAATGTTGGAGAGAGTGCGGGGAGATAGATGTCAACCATTCCCATGTTTTTTGGAAGTGTTCAAAACTTTTGGAGTTCTGGGAAATGGTTTACAGTGTATTATGTGAAGTATTAGGGTATGTAATTCCAATGAAACCTGAAATTTTCTATTTGTGCAATTTTGGTGATGATACTATCCATGAAAAGGATAACTATTTGGTAAAAATGATGTTGATGGCTGCAAAGAAATGTATAAGAAGGAAATGGGGGAAGCCAAACGTGCCATCAAAGGACCAATGGATCACGACGATCGAAGACATATTTCTCAGGGAAAGACTAACACACAGACTGAGACTACAAGAATCACAGATGAAAAAACATGGGGAAAATGGACATTATATAAACAGAAAAACTGAAAAGAATGTGCTCCCCAGACATGTTCATGTTAGTGTGCTTTGTTCCTTTTTATTTGTATGTTTGTTGTATGATCAAAAAATAATAAAATATAAGTGACAGAAAAAAAAGGTCGTATCAGGACGTCCGTAGTTAGATCTCTACACATCTTTCAAGTTTGCCCAAAAGAGAACCCGACAGAGGGATTAAACATGTCAGTGTCTAGACACAAATAAGAGTACCTGTTTTGATAAT
>NW_015151383.1:47319-49012 GCF_000732505.1 Cyprinodon variegatus | reverse complement strand
CAGACGCAAAACATTTCAGAAACCGTATGTATCAAATATGATACATTTGGCATTATAGGGGTTATACACAAAGTGCAAACTTGTAAATCGAACAATTTAAACTTGAGATGTGAACAAAACTGTCTCATGAGTGCAAACTTTTTTTGTGAAAAGTGAAAAAGTGAAGCTTCACTCGAGCAAGCAGACGTGACACGGTAGACATGCATGAGCTGCATTATCTTCACGGCAAAACCTATATTTGCAGCGTTGTCTGTAACAGCTAGAGGGTGTTTGCTGTTCAGCCCCCATTTGTTAATGTCATCAGTCAACCTATTGGCTATATTTGCAGCTATCTGGCTCGAAGTCATCTTGAGTGCATCTTTCCTGCTCATTTAAATGTGAACGTCACACGCGTCACTATAAAACTAATCGATCTCATTCCCTAGACATCGATTTTGCAAAAATGTAAAGGAATCGATTAAATTGATTTTTTTATCCAGCCCTAATGTCCATTGTAGGGTTTTTCTGCATTTATTTCTTGTAATTATCATAAAAAATCTTTGTCTAAATTAAAAGAATGGATGAGGCTGCTTTAGTTTCTGTACCCAGACAGAGTTTGTCTTTCTTTAAGTGAAACATTTCTGTCCTTCCTTAATTGTAAAAATAAAGTGTCCTGCTTGGCTGATACCAGCTGACATCTCTCAGCACCTTAAGAATCTGGGCTTCAGGCTATATAAGTGATAGAGGAAGTATCATATTTCCAAGAAAGAGTGTCATACTATAAATAGAAACAATTTAACAACTTCCTCAATCAGGATTTAGGCAGGGCAGAAAGGTAGCAGTGTGTGTGTGTCTGTGTGGTGGTGATGACTGGGGAATTGGTCTAAGGTTTACTCACCTGTGCCCTTTTTCTCCTCAGTCTTGGACACCTTAGCATCTTTGCTTTGTTTCTTCTCTTTTCTCTTGTTTTCCTTTTCATCCTCTCCATCACTGTCCTTTTCTTTGGGAGCGGCTGAAAGAGCGGCATAAATGGAATGTACCGTTTACCTCAAACATAATTCCTTATATCAACAGTCTTTAAGTTCGTTTCAAGGCGAGTCTGACACCTAGTGGTCAAATTGCATATTGGAGGCTGAACCAATATTCTCCTACAAATTACTGCATAGCATAAAGAAATATTGAGAAGTTGTAGAATATATTTCTTTAAATAAGTGTTTTTTTATGTTTATGCATTTAAGTGGACGCTTTTATCCAAAGCAAATTACAAAGCCTATAGTCACATACTGAACCAGAAATTTCAAGAAGCTAAAAAACATTTGAAAGAAGCGCTAAAAGTAAATCTTAAGAAAAATGTATGATTCTGCTCAGAGCCATCTCTCCTACCGTGGGAGTGGCTGTGGGAATGTCCATGCCCGTGTCCTCCTTTCAGCAGGCGCACAAATTTTTCCACAACCAGGAAGGCGATGATCCCCCCAAGAACCCACAGACCAACAGACATCATGTGTCCGTGGGCAGCTCCTGTGCACAAACATGTTCCAGATCACAAGAGGAAAACAGCAGGTAATCATCCAAAAGAGGAGTAAAAAATATGCTGGGAATACCGTGAGAGTGACCGTGGTCATGTGACTCCTCACTTCCATGAGAGTGTTTATCATCTCCATCTTCATGATGGGAATGAGGCTCTAATTAATGCACAATAACATGAGAAAAGGTT
>NW_015151383.1:44704-46348 GCF_000732505.1 Cyprinodon variegatus | reverse complement strand
CTCCATGGCTGCGAGACCCGCTCCTATGTAATTATAAATAACGAATTCTAAGGCAATGCAAATATTAAGGTTAAGAGGCTGAGCTCGTAGATGATAGTTATGTATAATATATTACATTTCTGACTGTATATCCCTGTAATTATTACACACTGTAGCTTTAAGTGCTCCTTCCTTGGCTATGCTTTGCACACATAACAATGACACTAAACAAACCGGTTAAGAAACAAAAATAATTATCAGTAGCTGCACCTCTTACAAAAAAAAAGTCTGAAACTGAAAAGTGCACAGAATTATTCAATTACACAGTGTTCAGAAAGTGCATTGTCCTCTATTCTGCACTTTAGATGAATGACTGCTTAGGTGCCACTGGTGGTAGCACTGTATCAATACTTTTAAAAACGAGTATTGTATCCGGATACAACGTTTCAGTATCGATACTTTTGAGTATCGATACTTTTGACAACCCTAATTTAGACTCTATAAAATAGATGATTATGTAGATTAATGTAGGTTTTTATAAACAAAACTGTTTCAACAGATACGTGAATCAGTCTTATATTGATGAAAATAGATAAAAAGTTTTCCTTTTATTGCTTGTAAGAAGTAAAACTAATTCTGCATGATCCCACGAAGTGGAACAAATTTTAAAAGTAATATTTCAGTAAAACGAACAAGAACCTACCAAGAGCGTGTGGTATGAGGTGCAGGAAGGCGTCACCCAGCAGCCCACCGGAAGCGAAGCTCAGCAGCACCTTGAGCAGGTTCTGGTGCTGGTCGCTGTTGGACTGGACTGGGATCAGAAACAGGATAAAGAAAGGAGCAGCGCTGATCAGCAGAGTGGCTCCGATGGCCTGCAGACAATGATGGGAGGAAGTTTACAAATCTGCTGTTTTCCTGCAGGAAAGAAAACAACGTCAAAGAGATACTCCCTTAAAAATCACATGGGAGGTATGGGGCGGCTTTTACATTCTATTTTTTTTAAGAGTTGTTTTCCAGCTTAAAGGGACAATGTGAAACAAATTCTGATTTCAATTAGCAAAAATCAAGTATTGCTTAAGTAGATACATATTCTGCACAAGTCTAATATCACCACATGGAAAATGAAAGCTGTCTCAAGAAGCTTGGAATTAGTAGTTTATAAATACATAGAAGGTGTTAAGATAATGGAAGCTGTATCCCTATTGTTGATCAGAGAAGATGAAGGGGGACGCTGGTCAGCATAATGTCTTTCACCTGTAACTGAAAATGCTCAGTTTGGTCGGTAGAGGAGCAATTCTACCTTCTATTATCTGTTCCACTGAGAGGCAAAAGAAACAAACCACCGAAAGGAAAATAAGTAATAAAGTGGAAGAAATCTGTGCATCTTTTATGAGGTGGAGACACTTTAAGGCTGAGGATCAAATCAGACACAGAGGTTCTTGGCTTCCTGCTGCACAGGTAAGGTAATGCAATATAACAGGGAGGTTCAATTAGTTATTCTGCTGGACACGGGACAGGCAGTCCAGCAACTAGTCTGTCACCCTGGCAGAGATGTATAGTTTATCTTACATTAGACAAGCTCAGTTTCAATAGTTATCAGTTGCTGTTTATTTGCTTTCACACAGATTCTCCATGTCGCATAATTTATTTATGCTGGCTAGGGCT
>NW_015151383.1:34698-43346 GCF_000732505.1 Cyprinodon variegatus | reverse complement strand
CATGTGCGTGTCCGTGGTCATGTGCGTGTCCGTGGTCATGTGCGTGATCATGTCCATGCTCATCTTCATTCTGAGGTAGGTTGGCCTTGGCGCTCCATTTGCTGGCTCCATGAAACATCTTCTGATGGCCATGTGAGTGCTCATCATCCCCTCCATGCGAGTGGCCATGGTGATGGTGGCCATGCCCGTGGTCACCGTGGGAATGGCTGTGAGCCTCTACTAACAGCAGGACAGCAGATGTGGCCAATATTAGTGTTGACAGATGTAAAAAGCCCATATTAGATCCTGTAAGAAAGATGAGAAACAAAATGGGTTTTTTTGTTTGTTTGTTTTTTTTATCTCTGAATTTCAAATAACTTTATAAGCTTTGCAGAGTTTGACATATGAACAGGATAAGTAATTCTGGAATAAAATGATTAGGGTCTTCAAGTTAGATTCAAATCTTGATGTGTTGTCAGAGGCCTAGAGGTATAATGGATAAATTCAACAACACAGCAAGAGTTATCTATTTGTTCACAGCCAGTGCTTCTGAATTTGTCTTTTTAATTTCTTTCTTTAAAAGCAGTGAACTGTATAACTTTCTACACTGCGGTTGATGTCATATTAACTACAGTTTGGGGGTTGAATAAGCTATTTTTTTTTTTTTACAGAATTCTGCAACTTGGCTCCATGAAAACCAAACATTATAATATATTTGAACAAATCCCCCATAAGCTTTAACATTAGAGGAGTCCTGAACAGATATTAAAATTGCCAAAAACTAATACCTGATCATATCGCCTGGCCTCTTAAACCTCCACTATTTTCATGCTGATAAGAACAGCACTTATGTTTAATAATTCTGCAATTACTTGGTTAATTTTACATGGGTCAGTTATTCTCATACCTTTTATTGTTGACTTTTTTTCTCCGTTTTATTAACATCACTTGATTAAGCCTTTTCTAACATACTACAGTAAAAAATAAGTAATAAAAGTATGTATGATTCATGCTTATTGTATCTGTTTAATATCGATATCAGCCAATTCTTAAAGCTGCAATATCGGAAACGTATTGGTAATTAAAAAGTTGTATTTGGAGATTTGTAGTTAAGATCTCTACACATCCTTCTGGCGCCCCAAAAGAGAAGCTAATACAGGGATTAAAATCTGAGTTTCTACATACACAAATAGCGCAAACTACAAAATGGTCCTTTATTTTGCAGTATAGAACCAATAAGGGATTTTTATTTTTATTTTATTAATACCAGATTCATGTCTGTCCCAAATACATCAGAACTAAATCTAAATATAGAATCTCCATTTATACATCGACAATGTTTGAATCTATTTTAAGTTCTACACTGTATATTAAATGGGAAAGGCAGCTATTCTTCATCTCTTATTACATTTGGCCAAAACTTATGTCACTACTTGATTTCGGTCAATAAAATAAAATTGTGATATTGTTATCAACAATATATAAGCCTCAGAAAATTTGCCAAGAACCCGCACGATAGGATTCTGTCCAATCTTCTGAATGTTATTAAGCAAAGTCAATGAAACATAAACTTCAGAAAAGACTGGAAAAATATTGCTTTGAGTCACAAGACCAACAGATGGAATGCACATTTAGCCATATACCTCAGTTTATGAATTTTCACCTCTTCCGGTTTCTTTGTCATCACCTCCTTTGTTTTTTTCCTGATTATCTGGTAGCTGAGATATTGAATACATTTCTAAAGAAGTTCCTCACTTTAATGAAACACTGACAGCTGACTGCCCACATGTTGCTACTTACTTTATGTGTTATTCACTTTTTTTCTGGAATAGTGTAAACCCTTAACCTTATCTAAAGGTATAATGGGGGATTTTCAAGAATTTTGGAAAAAAACACGCCCTCTCCACTTAAAAAAAGAAAAACAAAATGCACATGCATAACCCTGTACCTGTATATATATATAAAATTGCTTGAAAATACAATTTTTCAGTTCATAACAATTTTATAACATGTTAGAAAAAATATAAACATCTAATTTGCTTTATTGTCATTTTATTATGAACAAACACATGATCAAATCCATGTGATTATATTGAAACTCACATGTCAAACCGACCATCAAAATGAAGCAGATTAGTATTTTATAGATGTGCAGTCCTTTTAATTATTCATTTAATTAATCAATATCAAACATATTTCAAATTTGAACTTCCAGTTGTATTTAAAGTTCCAATAACAAGGAAGTTATCCAATGTATTTAACATTTTAGACAATAAAGAGTAACTGTACAGCTATTTGACTAGTAGCTGGTTACTGTGATTCAAACAGAGCACCTTTAGGTGCTATAGTGCTGCAGCCATGTGGTAGATCAAACTACATCACTGTGCATTAACTAAGTGGTGCTTTATTGTAGTTTCCTCTTGGTTTTATATATTGGGTATACAGCTCCCCTTAGTTTCATATATGAAAGGTGGCAAAATTATGCATAAAGCAAAGATCTTTATCAAAAGGCTTTTCCAATCAGATCGGTTTCCCCTCATGTCTGAAGTTCAACATTTAACACGTTAATTTAAGCTTTAAAATAATTAAAAACAGAAGTAAAGGACATAGCTGTATTTAGTTATCTTTAACACTGATTATCTCGGTAAATAACGACACAATGGTGAATAAAACAGAAGGATGTACGCATAAAACAAATCCTGACGTTGAAATTAATGGGCTGCCTGCTTGAATCTAGTGTAGCAAACTGTGTTTTCATTGTTTATTTTCTTTGGGGCTAAAGCAAATAATCGCTTTGATTCCCTGAGAAAGCAAGACACCTGTCAGCTCGCAAGAACGAGTATAATCCGACCACCAAACAAAGAGCACAGGTTTCTACAGGCTGTTTACAGAGCCTGCACTAGAGTTAGCTAGCAGGCTAGCAATGAGTGGCTGTGCTAGCAACTGTAGCAACATTATCATCGTTACAAACAGCAAAAACACAATTAAAAACAGTCGACTTAGACTTACCAAACAGTGTCCGATAACTCGGGCTGTTCTTTCACTAAATAAAGTTGTTCCTGAGAGAGAAAAGTGCTGTTAGTTGGGTCTGCGATGATGCTGCTTGGCAGACGTGGCATTTGCTTTCCTCCTCAAATCTCGCGGGGACACGTTCCGTTTGAACTCGGTTTCCGCCTGTGCTTATTTTAGAGCAGGAATTAGATATATGGTTATATGTTGAAAAGGAAAAAACTATCAAGCAAATGTCAGAGACTAAAGTTTACATTAATAAAATATTAAACATCCTGACTCTGAGATAAAAAAGGAAGAAACATATTGAGTGCTCAAGAGAAATATCGCGAGATTAGAATAAACACCAGCTGATGCGAAGCATCCTGGAGGACAGGATATAGTTCCGTTTTGCTGGCTGAAGTTTTGCATCGGATTCAAGTTGCATCAGTTAGAGTCTTTGCAGGCACGGTGCCATGCTAGGTCATGCCATATTGAAATAAGTGGTCATGTTAACGCGTAATTGCGCATGCATAAAAGTGTATTTGTTCTTGTCCCATTTCAGCATCCATACCTTTCCATACAGCCTGAATTTTCTATACCGCGCATCTAGGAACATTTGTTAACACTGGGAAATACAGCCATAAATATCCCCGCGATCAACAGACTATGGGAAATTCTTAGAAATAAATTCATGTGATATTTGGATGAAAAAAGGGGGAAATGAACAGTGCAATAAGTAGCTTTACATCAAGTAGCTCAGTCACTTTCTTTTTGGCTCCTGAAATTTTATTTTTATTAAAACTATGCACAACATATTCAAGCCAATGATCTCTATAATAATAATGTTTGACTGTTAATTATGTAAAAGTTGTAAGTAAAACTTAAATATTATAATTTATTTGCTCAAAAACTGTGAGGTAATCGGTTTCCACAAAAAAATTGAATTTTCTGAAATTAAACATGAGCAGAAACTTATGAATTAATTCACTGATCTCTGGAGGGGCCTATTGAAGTCCTCCTTTTTTTTCTTTTCCTCCTTTTTTATTTGTTTTTTATTTTTCCTACTTGCTTTGATTCAATGTTTTATCTTCCTGTATTTTAATCATGTAAAGCACTTTGCATTGTCTTTGTACTGAATTGTGCTATACAAATAAATTTGCCTTAAATTTGCCTTGCCTCCTTTTTTTTCTTTATCACAATCCGATTCATGCTCAGTGAAATCAGTTGCGTTTTATGCCTCCACTCATCTTCCTTCCTTAGGGAAATGTATTGACATAGCAACAATATGACATACAGCTAATTTTTTTTTATCTTTTTATTTATTTATTTTTTTAAACATTTTTGTGTATCCCAGGAAGAAGAAAAAAAATCTATTATATAGGCCTATAAGTAATCCTAATTTAAAAAATGAGATGAGATAGCAGGTGCCCCTCCTATCGAGTCACTTTGCGGCTGCACAGTTAGTACAGCATTTACGGTAGCGCTGCTGCACATAGGTGCCCAACATAAACTGCAATCTGTAGATTATGGGGGATTACAATGGCAGCAAATGAAACAGCGCTTAGTTTATATATTTCCGTTAAAATGATTCTCTCTCTGTTAAGTTTGAGAAAGAAAATGAAGGCTACGTTTTAGACACAAAAATGTTAAATTCTGTTTTGGATTTACAAGGGGACACAAATGAAGCCAAACATTTTTCATTTTTCATTTTTAGTGGAGGTAGAACATAGCAGAAGTGTGTTTGCAAAATAAAAATAAAAATATTTGATAATGAACGTCAAAGACCGAAGCGTTTCCAAAAGCTGTTGTAAAAACAAAGGACACGCCCCCTCCAAGCAAGTTGTTTATGCTTTGAGACTGGGTTGCTGGCTGCCATCGTAACCTGTTTATGATCCCCGTAAAATGCTCTGTCTAAAAAAGATGAAGACTTTCTTTGCCCTGCTTTACTTTTTTCAATTTGCATATTCAGGTAAGACTTTGTTTTAAATAGTTGGTTTTAAATAGTAGCTAGATATTGCAACGAACTGATAGTTTCATTTTCTAAATAAGCCCTTTTCTTTGTTCTTTCATCTCCTTTTTACACTGACAGCTCCAATGCCAGTTTTGTTACTTATATTTGTTTTTGTGCTTCTATCCTCTATTATATTTTACTTTTCAGGACTTTAATCTCCTTGATATGTGCTTCAATATGTCATGATAATGTGCTCAAATTCCTGAGCAACATCTTAAGTATTTTACCACCGCATGTATTTCATAGACAGCCTACTTGCTCTCAGAGGTGGTTTGGGTTAACAACATTTGTACACACAATTAGCATGCTGATTTAAGCAAAAGTAAAATGTAATTATTAAAAAAAAATACTTCAGTAACTGGAAGAAAAAAAAAGAGTTTTAAGCAGTAACTCTTTGATAAGCTGATTTGGATTTTATCAGATAAATAAAAAAGGAAGCTGTTTGCTCATTTGGATATTGTTATGAATTCTTTAAAAAGTGGTTAAAAATGAAAATTATTTCAAGAATATTTTCAAGTATTCCACAAATACAAAGCACTTTTTTTCAGCAGACTGAGAGTGTTTTGAAATAAAATCATGCAGTCAACTTGAATTAGTTTTATCATTTTGTCATTTTGATAAAATGACACATCAGACTGATCCATTAAGCTATATCGAACCAAGCTCTATTCCATTTACAGCTTGGTCGTCAGATAAAAAGTAAATTTTGAGAACAGCTGTATTTAAGCAGGTGTATATCTTTTAAAATATTTCTTTCTATTGGTCAGATTTCATATTCCTGTTTTAAAAGCGAGGCTCCTCAGTGATGCAGTGGGTAGCACTTGTGTGAAGCCCTTGCAGCAAGAAGGTTCTGGGTGCAAATCCCGGCCCAGCGTCTTTATGCATGGAGCCTGCATGTTGTCCCTGAGCATGCATGGGTTCTCTCCAGGTACTCTGGCTTCCGCCCACAGTCCAAAAACATGGCTGTTAGGTTAATTGGTTTCTCTTAATTGTCCTTAGCTGGGAGTGTGGGGCTGGGAGTGTTTGTGTGATGGACTGGGGACCTGTCCAGGGTGTACCACGCCTCTCTCCCACAGACAACTGGAGATAGGCACCAGCACCCCTTGTGACCCCACTTGGGATAAGCGTGACAGCAAATGGATGGATGTTTTAAATGTTATGTTTTTATTATGAGTGGAAAGTCTTCAGCAGTAGAATGATTCATACAAATCAAAGCTTGAAAGTATCTGTCTGTTACTGATGAATCCATAGAATGTATCTCATTTAGTGACTTTAATTAGTGAATTTAATTAACTTTTATGTAATTTCCATTTTTATATAAGGGAAAGTATAGGTAACAATTTAAAACAACAACTAAATATGCTAATTTCTACCCTTCAGTGAAGCATTCCCTGCGATATTTCCTTACTGCTACCTACGGAGTCCCAGGCTTTCCAGAGTTTGTTGGGGCTGCAACAGTAAATGAAATTCAGGTGGGATATTGCGACAGCAACATCCAGACCGCCAAGCCCAAACAAGACTGGATGATGAAACTGATTGAAAAGGATCCCAACCACCTGGAGTGGTATACTCGAAAGTGTTTTAGAAGTCAGCATGCATTTAGAGAAAACGTGAATAGCTTGAAGCAACGTTTAAACCTCACTGAAGGTAAGGAGCTTTTCAATAAACATGTTTTCTTCACCTATATTGGCTTTAGGTTTCAGTATAAAATGCTTGCCATATTTCCTATAAATGATAAAGAATAGTGCAAGGCCCTAATGGGTTTTGAGTTAAAAACATCAACAAATTAGAAAGCAACAACTCATAGATTTCCTAATGCTCTGTTGTTTTTTAAAAATGTCCTGTTAATCTGTTTTTACCTCATGTTACTTCTAAAACTATAGATTTGAGTTATATTTTCTGCCAAGTAATTCATTCAAAATATTTGGTGTCCAGTTAACTTTGATATATATCCGTAACAGTTCAATTTGTTCACATTAAGTGCAGTTGTTTTTGTCTGATGCAATCGTTTATTTGCAGCTACAAGCAAAATAAGAGCGTTGATGAAGCCATTATATTATTACTTTCTGAAAAACTTCCAAACTCTGCAGTCCACTAAGTAATCCATCAGATTTATTTCCAGTACAACTGATTGAATTTACATGTATTTTGTCTTCCAATATGATGCCAACTCTACAGCAGGACCTGTTAAGCCCTTGTCACACCTTGACGTCCCAAAATCTTCTAAAACGGTGGCATACGCTGAACTTTCAATGTCTTTTTTCAATTTTGGGTGTATACATAGAGTATTTGTTATACTTATGTTCTTATACTTCTGTCTAAAGACAGCATAACTTATTCCTAACACACGGCAGCATATTTCCCATAAAATGATGCAGAAGCCAGTGACGTGAGTGGGGCAGCAAATCACCCGGAGGCGTCCAGCCTGCATAAAAAGATGTCTTTGATCACGATATTAACCTAACTGCTGTTTACTGCCCGCCAAAAAAAAAAAAGAATAAATAAATGAATAAATACAAAGAAGAAGAAAGAGAGAAGGTCTGCAGTCGCAGCAGATTCAGCATCATGTCTGCTAGCAAGTTCGTTGGCCGTGGCCGGGGGCGTGAACGCAGGGAGGATCCATCACTCTTACCTTTTTGCTCACCCTATGATGGGGATAAAGTCTGGAGGAGGATGGACGGTTTCCTCCAGTGAACCCACTTTTATACCAAAACAATGCCAATATGTCATTATACAGTAGCTGTAACTTAGAAAGACGTCAGACACGTTGATATGCGTTGAAGATAAGCCCTTGATAAGTTACGCATAGGTTATGCACAAGTTACTCATAGGTTTTAGATAAGCTAGACGCCATGACTTATGAGTAACTGACACTTAACGTATATCAACCATCAGATAACTTAGCTGGAACTTATGGCCTATAAATGAGCATACCCTGGCATACCTTCTTGCTGTATGTCAACATGTGCCAGCATGAGTCACTATGCTTTAGAGTACTTCAGCATGCTCATAATTTATAAAAAGTTATCCAACTTATCCCAGTTTTTGCCAGATTTTTCGTACGTCAGCCTGGCTAAATTGTCAAGGTGTGGCTGAGGCTTTATGAACTGAAAATAAACACATAAGAATGAATTACAGATTAGCATCATTTTGTGAACAGCATAGGATTTTAAAAGCATAGTGAAACAAATAGCATGTTCCAGGTAAAACTAAAAGAATAACATTTATTAATCATTTTATGGTGTAATGTGACTCTCAAAGGCAGCCAGCGTCTCCTGTTCCAAGATAAACTATAACTGTCATCATTAATCATGTGAAATAGCTCCACAAAAATAGTTTCCTTAGACTATGAATTTATTAGAAATTCAACACACAAACACACATGCAGAAAAAAAAAATCAATTAAGTCTTTAGAACAATTAGAGACAACTCTCAATAATAAACATTAGATGTTTATGAAAACAACAAAATCAAAAACATTAATCTATTGGTGGCTGTTGGATACTAAAGAAAAGAGGCCTTTGTCTTCTTTCCAGATACATTTATATCCTTTCTTTAACTGAAGAGCTTTGTAAAACAACACAGTATGAAACAATATAATCCTTGCAAAAAAGGCTGCATTTAATCTCATCATAAACTTTTTCCTTATTCATGAGTTTGATAGTGT
>NW_015151383.1:28981-34573 GCF_000732505.1 Cyprinodon variegatus | reverse complement strand
GGTCCCCACATTTTGCAGAGAATGAATGGCTGTGAGTGGGATGATGAGACTGGAGAAATTAAAGGATATAATCAGTATGGTTATAATGGGGAAGACTTCTTAGCCCTGGACCTGAAGACCCTGACATGGACTGCTCCCAAACCACAAGCTGTACTCACAAAACTCACATGGGACACAATGACAGCTAGATTAGAAGAGTATAAACATTTTTACTTCTATATATGTTCCGACTGGTTAAAGAGATATGTTCATCATGGGAGGAGCTTTCTGCAGAAGAAAGGTATATTTATGACACAATTTAAATGCAGCAACAACAGGATCTGTCCAAATTTATTACAAAGATCATCTGTTTTATTATAATTTTTTTCTTAAATAGAAAGACCCTCTGTGTCTCTGCTCCAGAGGACTCCCACCTCCGTGGTGACCTGTCATGCTACAGGTTTCTACCCCGAAACTGCTGACATTTTCTGGAGAAGAGATTCATGAGGGTGTGGAGAAAGGAGAGATCCTTGTAAACAATGATGGAACCTTCCAGATGAGTGTCGAGTTCAACGTTTCATCTGTCCAGCCTGAAGACTGGAAGAGATACGACTGTGTGTTTGAGTTCTCTGATTTTAAAGATAACATTATTGTTAAATTGGATAAATCCACAATCCATACAAATTGGGGTAAGGGTTGTTTTAATCCCTTATATGCTGATAAATGTTCGCAAATAAATAAATTTGCCCCTTGTTAAATTCCCTAAAGTTAATATGTTTGTCCATTTCTTGAAACCTTTGAAAAATCCATGTGGAGTTAAAATTATCTTTGTGTTCACTTTAGCTGCTAGTGGTCATAGTGCTTATCATATGTACTCCTAGCTGTAGTTACTCTGGGTAAAAGAAATCTTATTTAGTATTGAGTTGTTTATAGGATGTCTGTCTTTTTTGTTATTCTGGTTCTTTTACAGTCTATTTTATTAACTCTTAAACTCATCATCGAGCATTTTTCTCATTAAACTTTAGTTTTGAAATATTCATAACTTATTCTAAGTTCTATTATACATAAGGAGCCCTTTTATTTATGCATTGTGGGATTTCTGAACATTTTAAAGTGACTCTCGTTTGTGGATCTCCTCAGCCTCTCCTTCAGAGTTTCCAGTCGCTCATGTTGCCGGAAGTGTTGGAGGATTAATTCTTATTGGAATTGCAGGAATCTTTTTTTGGGTTAGGAGAAATAATGGTGAGCAGAAACCTTTTGTTTTCTACGTTAATTAACTTGAAATTAAAATTTTTTATTTCAGTGCAGGGTTATATTCAGAAATGTTTACTAGTGGACTTTAATAAAGCCTTTAACTTGACAGTATGTATCCTTTATGTAAAAATGACTTTCATTAATATTTCCAGTATGTTATTCTTTGGGTGATGACTGAGATTTTAATAGATTAATTTCTCTTAACAGATGAGGATTAAAAAGGAAATGGAGGAAACAGACTTGAAGAAGAGTTGATACAATGATATTATCCTAAAAACATTTGAAGTATTGGCACATTAAATAAAACTGTCTTCAGCTGTTTTGTCATCAAGGTCAGATTCTCAAGAAAACATCCATAAAAGAAAGATTGTTTGGAAGCTTGAATAATTATTGTTTAAGGAGCTTCTGGCTCCAGCTGCGCTATGTGGCTTTAATGTTAAATTGGAAGGAGCCTGATCGAGTTGGTCATTAACTGAACATCTGGAGGTAGAAAGTACCTCAGAAAGCTGTGAAAATCAGCAGGTTTGCTAAAGTTGGAGCTGAGTGGATGTGTGGAACAGCTGCTAAATATTTCTAAGTTATTTATTCTTGAACAAGTTATGTGATGTTTCTTTAAAACAAAACTTGTTATCTTTATCTTTGTTCACCGGACAAATGTTGCATGCATTATGGTGTATTTTCAACAAATGAACCGTTCATTTGTTGAAAATACTAGGACCTGTGAAATGTATTTAAACTGAATATTGATAAATTGTTGTTGAAAACAAAACAAAATTAGCTGGATTTTTTTTTTAGCAACAATCCTGTGAAACGTGCAATCTCTGACAGTAAAACAAGGTACAGTTGTGTCAGTGTGCAATATTGTGAAGACAGCAGGAAGTTGAGTTGTAAAGGTTATAAAAACCAAAACGACAAAGACAAACTCATTTTACTTCTTTATTGGCAATGCTTTACCATTTCAGTCATGAGTTTCTCCAGTTTTGTGGTTTACTTAAAGGTTTTTGTTTCATTTTGTGAGTTCCTTTCTCCCTTTCATGCGATGTAGCACAAAAACAATGAGCTGAAGAAGTAGGCTGTGTGAATTTGTTTCGTTTTCACATTCAAATTGTTACTCAACCATTAAAATGAAATAAAAAGAGCTTGTCTGTGTTTCATTTTAGCAGATTTGGAAAAAATAAACTCATATGCTCAAGGGGGGAGTCATCATTGATATAACTGCAAGGGCATTCATGGTCCCCATGATGATCCAACATTTCAAGTGTGGGATATATTGGTTTGCCAACTTGATCTGAAAGAAAATCAGAACAGGCTTAAATTGAGGGGAGCCAGACTTCCGCTTGTTTTTTTTTTCTTTTAAGATGTTTTGAAACTTATCCAGGAATCTTTGTCAATTCTTTTGGTTCGCACTAAAGCGATACATGCATGCTGAATGAAAGAGTAAGGAAAATTGTCTTTTAAGGTAAGAATTTACACATGCTATGTGCACCTTAGACCAGAGGGTGACACTGTGGGATCATAGTGCAGGCCAGTGATTGCGTACAGTGTGAGTAGCTTAGTTCTCCTCTCATAATGCCAGATGACCTGCAAGAAACCAGCCACATCTTATTTGCCTTATTGTGTTTTCCTGGCTTTCAGGTCAAAGCTTGTTCTTAACTGCTACACTGGTGCTGTCTGTACTTGTAACACCATAATCTCAAAAGAAGATCCAAATAAAAATTTTCTGTGAATATACATTCTAAGGCTCTACATAATAATATTCTTGTGCTTATATATCAGGGTCAAAATGGGTGATGTGTCTAAACAAGTAATGCTGCTGCACTCCAGGCAGCTTGGCTTTCAGTTGCTTTTTGAGGGAAATGGGAGGGAAAAAAATCCTTGTCTCACCACTTTGAACAAAGCAGATATATTTTCCCAGCACTTTTTTTGTATTACTGGATTGATTGCAGCAATGTGATCATATAAATACACTTTAACACCTACAGCTAATTTAGGAATAAATGCTTTGATTTTGGCTGAACTAAGTGACATTTTTTATATATCTTAAGGTAATTCTAGTGTTGTGATTTTATGTTTAATGCCCATCCAGGTAGGACGTCACATTAATGATGGGATTTTATATTCTATTCTATTCCCAGCCTGCTGGGAATGTATATTTCTGATACCTTAAGATGTTTATTGCCCTCCCTGGTATTATTTCGGCTGTTATATATGTTCTAACACACGCCCTACTAGCAGTGTGTTAGAACAATAAATGAAAGAGTGATTCGAGCTCTAATCATGGTCAAACAGTTAATTCTGCACATTCATGGAATAAATTCACCACAACTTTTGTTCAAAATATTATAGTTTATTAACAAAAATCAGCTCAGAGTCAAATATATTTCAGTTTAACACTCTCAACTAAAACTAGCAAAACTCAACTAAACTAAACTAACTACTATGTACAAAGAGGAAGGGGAAAACGGTTGAAAAACATATTACAGTTTAAGATGGATTCTGTGTTTGAAACCAAAGTTTATCTGGAAGAATTTGGGGTCTGATCAAATTAGCTTTTCACTAATTTAGAGAAATTGGAATGTTTTCACACCAATTCACAATGCAAATCCATGAGGTGAATGAAACATTATTTGGCCAAATAATGTTTTATTGAATGATTTGCTTAATCAAGAACCAATAACCTTTAGCTAAATGATTCTTTACCCTCTTTGTAATAGCTAGTAGCAAATAGACATTAGGATTCCACTAAATGACTCTTGGTCATACTTGGTAATCGAAATCTAATGAGCATCTGAGGAACACAACACTAATGTTCGATCAGTGCTTAGACCCTTTTTGAAATAAAGCTTGTATAAAGCTTTAACAACAACAACTCAACACATGTTTCTGTGTAGCATAGCATAGCATGCAGTCCATCCTGTTAGTCCTAGTCTTACTCATCATCAAAAGACATATTGTTTGTTCTGTCCCTAATTATGCCAGACCTGCAAACATTTTTGTCCATTTCGATTTGGAAGGTTAAGTTTCCATCCAGCTGGAGTTCAGCAGGCAGGCCACAGCAAGGCAGTCTCTCTGTCCCAGTAACTCACAGCAGGGGTCCTCTTTGTCTCAGTGGCTGATCAAGGCATGCTTCTCATCCAGTCTGGCTCTATAAGTTCTAAAACTCAAGAGAATGTGTTGCAAAAGGTCTGTTTTGCAGCAATTTGGTTCTGAAAGGTCCACGATGACTTATCTTTGAGGACTCTCGAGATCTGGGTCTTCTGTGGCCCAGATCTCCATCCTGCCGGAGATGGAGAACCCAGCTTCATAGGCAAGGGAGAGGAGGCAAAGAGAAATAATCTGGTTTTCTCTGTTCTCACAGAGAGGGGGGCTGGTAAGTCACACATCTGTGGGAGTTCCTGTGACTGCTTTGGAGGCCTTGGCTAAAAAAGGGGGGGGGGAGGCTGCAGAGGTTCCCTCACTGTTATTCACCAAAGCTGCATGTTCTCCTCTGGTCATCATGTCAAGATGAAATATGGACACTGGTTCCCAATGTCCAAAAACCATGATCATGGCATATGGCACAACACTAGCTAGAAGTTGCAACCAGAGCTTTTAAGTTTAACTCTAACTCAGTAAAGTCCATTTCCTCTTCATTCCTCATCATGTCATGTTGGGTTTATAGATTATTGGTACTCATACTCATCATCTTCTGCTTCATCTGGTACTGGGTTGTGGGGCCAGCAGTCTCAGCAAAGACTCCCAGACTTCTCTCTCCCTAGACACCAACCCCAGCTTATCTTGGAGAAGTCAAATGTGCTGTCGGGCAAGCCAAGATACATAGTCCCTCCATCGTGTCCTTGGTCATTCTCTAGGCCTCTTCTCGGTTGGATATTCCTGGAACACCTCCCGAAGGAGGCGTACAGGGAGCATCTGGAAAATATGTCTGAGTCTGTGGAGGAAGCTCATTTCGGCCACTTGTATCCAGGATCTCATTCTCGGTTATGATCCAGATTTCATGAGAGTAGGAATTTAGACTGACCAGTAAATTGAGAGCTTTGCCATTTTGCTTAGCTCTCTCTTCACCACCATTACCAGCATTATAGGCAAGGCAAGGCAAGGCAAATTTATTTGTATAGCACAATTCAGTACAAAGACAATGCAAAGTGCTTTACATGATTAAAATACAGGAAGATAAAACAGAATCAAAGCAAGTAGGAAAAAATAAAAAACAAATAAAATAAAATAAAAAATGCAGAAACAAAAAAAGAATATTAAAAACAGTTGGACTAAAGAAAATATGTTTTTGTTGAATTGTTTAACTAGAACAGTCGAAGGCAATCCTAAACAAATGTGTTTTTAGTCTTGATTTAAAGGAACTCA
>NW_015151383.1:21291-28206 GCF_000732505.1 Cyprinodon variegatus | reverse complement strand
TGTAGATATTGAATAGGAGGGGACCCAGGATGGACCCTTGGGGAACCCCACATGTGATTTTTGTCATCTCTGATTTAAAGTTGCCTACTGACACAAAAAAGTCCCTGTCCTTTAAGTAGGATTTAAACCAGTTGAGAGCTGTACCAGAGAGGCCGACCCAGTTTTCCAGGCGCTCTAACAGGATGGAGTGATCTACAGTATCGAATGCTGCACTGAGGTCCAATAGTACCAGCACTGTGGTTCTATAGCCGCAGTCGCACCGATCCGTCTATCGATCTTCCGCTCCTTTCTTCCATCACTCGTGAACAGGACCTCAAGATACATGAACTCCTCCACTTAAGGCTAGAAAGCTCCTCCAACCTGAAGGGGACAAACCACCTTTTTCTAGTTAAGATCCATGGCCCTGGATTTGAAAAAGTGGCTGTTTTGAGGAATTGAAAATAGTGAAAATTTGGGGACACACAGTTTTATGTAAAATATATATATATTTTTTTAATTAAAGTGTTACAAAAATACTATTCACAAAATAGCTTCAACCCACACCTCACTTCACCAACATACAGTCAGATCACAATACAAAATCAATTGAAATCATTGTATTTTTATATGGAGTTAAATATCATGCGAATTCATTCATGGTGCTAAAACCGAGGTAAAAGTTTGAACATTGCACCTAAGAAATTGATAAATAAATCCCTTATCATAGCACTAAAAAGATAAAGCATGTGTCTTACCTACACCCTTCTTCCAGTTGGTCCTGATCACATCTTTGTCCAGTTTAGTGATTAGGTCATTGCGAACAGGGGTGGACTGGGACAAAAAATCGTCCCTGGCATTTTGGACTAGACTAGCCCACCATATTTTTTTTGGTGTACTGAATGTGTATACCAACTGTGCGATACCTTAAGGCCATGCTAATGTAAATTAGTGAGAGTGGACACTTAAAATACTTCCAAAATCTTAATTTATTAACACTGTAAAATGTAAACTCCACCACAGAAACAATCCTTAGATCAGGGAGAGAGAGGGAGAAAGAGAGAGGGAGAGAGAATCACACATAATATCACGTTATATCATCATAAGAAGTTATTGTAAGTTGCTCATCAGATCTATTCAGTCTTCCAGATACAGTAGGGTAACATTGGACTACTGTGCGCTCATTGTGTAAAAAAGGATGCAAATGACAAAATGATGAACCATTTGAAACGTGTAGAAATGCTGTCAGAGAGGATGCACTCAGTAAAGGCTACAAAAAAATCACCGAAGACATAATACTTAAAAGAAATTCTAATGATGATATTTGCTGGAACAGACATGGTTACTCATAGGTCATTTGGATCTATTTCATTGTTTCATTACAAATTCTGTTTTACTAACTATTCAAAAACAATAAGGTGATAGCTTCAGTGGGATTGAGATAGGATCCCAGTTTTCATGTGTTAAATGTTTTTTTCCACAACAAATAAAATAAAATGATCTAATTTTTACAGATGAATTTAACAGTTTTTCTTGAGTTCTAATTCAAATTTATAGAAAACTAGTTTTAACTTAAATTAAGTAAAAAAAATATGTAAAATTTCTAAATTTTAAATGTATTAACCTCATAAGACATAGAATTTTAATTGAACCTCATTGAAAAGAAATGTCACTTCATGCAGCTCTCTTAATATATGTGAATCCCTTGCCCTGTTTTTTATATATAAATATATATAATATATATAATAATAATTTTAATAATAATAATAATAATACATATTATTAATATACATGTCGGGTCTGCCGGCCCAAACAGCACGCCGGCCCACCGGGCAAATTCCCGGTATGTGCCCGATTACCAGTCCATGCCTGATTATGAACACCAGAGAGTTGAAATACACAGTTGTGCCTTTCCCATTCTTTTAATGGAATATTTGAAGCATTCAGGCTTACAGACATCTAAAAGGATCCATCAAGACTGGGGAGGATTTCTCCATGTTCCACATTCTCATGAATTTCCTCTCCATCCTTTGTCCAGAAGATTATAGCTTTCTCTGGGTAGAAGCCAGTAGCGTGGCAATTGATTGAAGAAGAGGGAGTCCTCTGAAGGAAAGACACTGAGGAAAGATCTAAAAAAAATTGATTGGGTAACCAAAATAATAAACAGTGATAAACTTTGAATTATAACTCTACAGGTTTTAAAATATTGTCAGTTGTGTAATCATTCCTGTTTGTTCCTGCCTGAGAAGCTGGATTTGTAATGCATTACAAGCATTACAAATTAATTACATTTGATAATGTTCAAAAAGTGGCTGGTAAATCCTAAATTGTCATCAACAACACAATATCAGTCTATGTAAAATGTGTAAACCGCTTTCTTATTGAGCCACAAACTTTTCAGACTTGTGACAATACACAAAACACCTTTTCAGCTACAACTTTGATGATAACTCCAGCCATTTTACCTATAGAAATTATTGTATTGACAACTATTAAAGCTTCCTTACTTCTATGACATCACTTAAGTGATACAGTGATACAAGCCCTAGATTCTTTGACATGACAGGGAAAATGCAAAACCTTAAAATGGTACTTCCCAAACAAGCAATGGTGCAAACATGCATTGAACAGAATGTGCCAACATAGAGAAAGAACCACAGATACAAAAAGTAATTGTTAACCAGCTCCACAGGCGGCCCCGTCCAGGCAACACACAGCCAGGCAGACAAGCTCTGAGCCAGCTCCCACGTCAGAGGAAAGAGAGCACATCAAGCCAGTCACAGTCAGAGAAACAGATGGCAGCAGCATAGCTGATATTTCTCTTCAAGATAGAGTCACAGCCAAACAGGAACAGACCAGAGGAAGCCACTATGAGAAAAGCAGAGAGAAACGGTTCCCTATGTCCTCCAACAGTCTAAACCTATAGCAGCATAACTATAGTGTTAGCTCAGGATAACCTGAGTCTCTCTAACTATGAGCTTTAACAAATAGGAAACTTTTAAGCCTACCCTTAAAAGAAGACATGATGTCTGCCTCACAAAATACATTTAGTGCCCTCTGTCTTCCTTCAACTCGTTCCCTTTAATCTACTTGTGATCCCTCTTGCTGTGCCCATTGTAATGCTGACATGCTCCTTTAAAATAAACAGAAACATTTATAAGATTGCTGCTTTTATAAGGTACATTGTTCTTTCTCTTTTCCCTACTCAGAGGTTTTCATTGCAGAACAGGTGATATAAATCCAGTAACTAAACTCTGCATCTATTCAGAGGTTTTTGAGTTCAAGCCCCACTCCCACAGACTGCCACTCTGGGTCTCTGAGCAAGACCCTTACCCCCACACTGCTCCCTGGGCACTGCACAATTTCCGCCCATTGCTCCCAAAGGGGATGCGTTAAATGCAGTTAGTTTATTTTGTTGCTCTGTACTTGTGAGAAGTGAAATGACAATAAAAGCTGGAAAAAAAATGCATTCAGGAAGCCCTCATCAAAGGAACATAGTTAACTCTGAATCCCCATTGCAAGGGTAGGACAGGAGCCTCTAAAAGGTTAATATAGCTGCTTTCCCACTGAAAACAGAGGGCCAACCTGGGTTTTTCAAAACCACGTTTAACCACTAACTGTCAGGAATCCAGTTTTTGTGGTTGTTTCTGTGTTTCCTTTTTTCCTCCACCAGTTGGTGCCCCAACCTCATTGAGCCTCCCTGCACGCCTGCAGCTCGTTACCTCATTGCCTGTGGAGTGTTCTTAAGCTGCTGACTGCCACTACCTGGGGACACCAGAGTGTTTGCCAGTTTTGGGTACTCTAGCCAAGCTGAGTTTTGCTGAGTCAAACTGAGTTTTGTCAACCTGAGTCTTAACATTGTTTTTATCTTTGCCTCTCGACAGGAAGTCATCCTGCAAACTGGATGTTTCGTACCTTCTCTCCCTGGAAGGATCAACTGAGCTTCAAACTGAGCAGGGGATACAAACAGGAGGTTTGGATCTACTTTTCCCCAAGTGGTCGTTTGAGTCTCACACTGAGCAAGGGACTCATCTGCACCACAGCCCATTCAAGTACCGCAGGAAATCTGAGTGGCAGTCAGCTTCTTCCGTTCAACAAGGAACAACCGCAGTCTGAGTAAACCCTGTGCGCCCAACATCAAACAAGACAATCACTGGAACATCCCACAGAGACTGGATTCTATAAAGGACACCTTTTCTGGAAACGTGAGTCTGCAACCTATTTCTCCTCTTCAAGCCAAAGAATCTAATTTCCCACTGAGCCTGATCTAACCGCAGTGTCTTCCCCTCACCTTTCAGTACCTGTTGAGCAGTGTTCAGAGCAGCATTGGACTCATGTCATTATACTAATACACCTGTTAAACTTTTCCCTGGTCTCGCCGTTTGGTCTTCTGCATTTTGGGTCTGAACTTTAGTAAAATTATGACAGAACACTCTGGTCATACCGCTGACCCCACAGAAGCCATTCAGAGGGCCATTAACCAGCAGCAAGCACAGTTGGTATAGACATTCCGTACACCAAAAAAATGTGGTGGGCCAGTCTAGTCCAAAATGCCAGGGCCGATTTTTTTGTCCCAGTCCACCCCTGGTACTTAAGTACACTTTTTAGGTATCTATACTTTATTCCATTACTTATTTTTCTTTCTACTTCTGACTTCTACTAATTACATTTTCACACAAGTATCTGTACTTTCTATTCCTTAAATTTTTAAAGCAAACGTTAGTCATTACTCTTGGCTTCGGTTTAATGTTTATAAATATTTATTTCACGTCATGTGCACCATCCAATGCAGATCATTGGCGCCATCCACATCTATTGCAAACTAGTTGATGAAGTTGATATTTGCTAAAAAGTAGGAAATAATAAGAAAGATTCACTGAAATTAACTGAAGACACAACTGAAATAAGTCATAAAGCATAAGGTCTCATTGTCATGGCAATAAAGACAGTATCAAAGTTCTTAACTTGTTTGTTGACTCCCACTTTTCTTTAGTCTGTTTGAGTTGTGGATAGATGTGGATAAAGCTAACTATTATTTTTTTCTAAAGTGCAACTATATGCAGTTTTTCTTTACACGATCACATTTCTGTGAGGATATTGAATAGAATCACTAAATTAAATGCAAACATGCTGATATAAATTTCTATTATTCATTTGATTTTCAAATAAAATTTTTTCTTGTTAAATTGATGTTTCAGCAAGATTCCACTTTAGGGAGAAAATATCGTAAAACAAATTGGTTCGAAGCATTGTTTAAAAATAACTTAAAACGTAGAACAAGTTATAATTTAGACATATGTCAAAAACACTTCAAGCCACATTAAACAAAGGTTTTTGTTTTATCTGCAATTTTTACAATATGATTTGAATAAAATTTGCAAAAGAAAGGTATTAAGTTTCAAAATGAAAATAGTATATTCACCAAATATATGCTTAAAATACAAAGGATTGAGGCAATGTATTCTTGTAATAGGACAATTATATTTCCATGGGCTATTTTACGGTTGGTCACCAAAGGATCATTTAAAGCCTGTCCTCCAAGATCTCTGTTCTGTCTGTATAAACTGTATAAGCTGCATCTTACAGTTCTGTGTGTGCATAAGCCAAAGACACATAGGAGAATTGGAAACTGCCACCAATGCCCCTCTTCATGTTGATAAATAAAGTATAAATCTGCTTTCACTTTCTCTACAGTCCCCGCCTTCTAACCCATCATATGACTAAAAGCTGCTTTCCTGATGGTTAACTGAGCGCTCTGTCATGACAGTTTTGTCTCAATGGAAGAAATAGATGCTTTGCTCTGTCACAGTAACGAGTTTCTGTATGTCATGATGGGTTTCTAAGTTAGCCCACATGCAGAACACCACTCAGAGGCAGGGTTAAAGTTAACCAGTTTATTGACTGAATGGAACTCGGGGAGACAACAGTTAAAGTCAGAGAGACAATACTAAGAGGATTCTCAGCATGGGAAAATTCAGTGGTCTGGTGAACCGGAAACGGAAGCTCTAGGAAGAGATCAGAGTGGTGAGTTCAAGGACAGTGGGATTACTGGCCGACTGTCTGTATTCAAGGTTTGACTTGGATTCACTGAGGTTGTTTGGGGAGTTTCCAGAGTTCCTGTTTGTGGAGACTTGATCTGTAGAAGGTGTTGTTCGTTGGTATCTGCTGAGGGTGTGAGGATTTAGAGGCAGTGCAATCTCTGAAGACAAAGACACCCCGACAGTCGACGATGTAAGGCGGCGTCTACTTGGCTTTTTGAGTTACAATAGAAGCTACATACAAGACTTTTCCCTCATTGCAAAGTTAGTGTATGAACTCTTGAAAGTAGTATTAATTTTACCAGCCATTTTTAAATTTAGTTTTAGTTTTAGTCCAGTTTCAGCATCGTTTGTTAGTTTTTTTCACATTTAGTAGACATCATCGCATTTTTATTTAGTCTAGTTTTGGTCGACTATAAGTCGAGCATTTTAGTCTTTATTTTAGCCTTTTACTTTTTTGTCAGCAGATAATATTCAACATTTTCTTAAAATTATTTCACATTTCAACATTTTCTCTCATCTTTTTGATAAAAAACACAATTTTAAGGAACACATGCAGACATGGAAGATTTTCTGACAATATTTGCATATTTATTTTGAACATTGTTAAGGTTCAAAGACACAAACACAAATGCTTGCATTAAAACAAATAAAATACACCTGACAAAGGAAACAAATAAAATTAGGCTAAGTGTCTTTACACAAGTGCTGGCTGTTTAAAGCTAGTTCACATAGAATAATAAAATAAATAGATTTGAGGTCAATGTTGTGAAAAAAAAAAACTCCAACTGATACAACAAAAGTGCTTTCCTGCCAGCTATAGCTGGCCTGTCATTGTTTCTGGGTGGCTGGTAGGTTGTTGGTGGTGGTGTATCTTCAATCTGGAACAGAAATTAATACA
>NW_015151383.1:16955-19565 GCF_000732505.1 Cyprinodon variegatus | reverse complement strand
TTTACTCCCAGTTATTGTTTTTTAGTGGGGATTTTCGTCTCGTCTTTATCAGTCCACGAAAAGTATTTCTGATTTACTCCCAGTTATTGTTTTTTAGTGGGGATTTTCGTCTCGTCTCGTCTAGTTTTCGTTCGGTGAAAAATGTGCGTTGACGAAAATATTTTCGTTTAGTTTTCGTTAACGAAATTAACACTACTTGAAAGTCAAGCCTGGCATGCAAATACAGCAGTCCTGCCAGCCTAAGACCAAAGGTCCCCAGTTGTCCTCCAGGGCACCTGTTGAGATGACTGATGAACACCAGCAAGTGTTAGAACAGTAAATTGACATGCTCACATACCCTCCAATTCTGGCCTACCCAGACTTCAACTCACCATTTTGCCTCCACACAGATGCCTCAGAACAGGGCCTTGGTGCTGTTCTTTACCAGCGCCAGGATGGGATGCTAAGAGTGATGGGATATGGTTCCATGACACTCTCACCAGCTGAAAAGAATTATCATCTCCACAGTGTTAAATTACAATTTCTGGCACTCAAATGGGCAGTGTGTAAGCATTTCAGAGACTACCTGTATTATGCCACATACTTTACCATCTATACGGACAACAACCCGTTATCTTATGTAATGAGTCCCGCCAAGCTCAATGCTGTGGGACATCGCTGGGTCTGAGAACTGTCAGACTTTCGCTTTGATATCAAGTACAGGCCCAGAAACACGAATGTTGATTCTGATATGCTGTCACGCCTGCCCCGCAACATCGACAAGTACGTTAGCAAGTGAACTGAGGAACTATCACCTGAAGTGATTCGAACAATGTGGAATGGAGCTAGAGCTCTTGACAGACGACATCAGAAAAACAGTGAGTAAAACAACAAGTAAGATGTTGCAGGACTGTTGCTTGCTCCGCGTTGGCTGGTGCAAGCTCCCCCAGATTGCTGCTCTCTGAGCTACCGTGTGCTATTACTTAAAGTGAAAAAGTGGTTTTCTGTGGAGTTACTGACCATTTGACCTCACACTCGGCGCCTTGATGGCATTTCTTCTCTTCAACGAAAAAGGAAAGCAGTTGTTGCTATGGCAACAAAGTGATGCCCCATTTTCGTATCTGTAACTCTGTGGCACAGGTTAGTACAACATTAAACATTTGCTCCTTTCTTAAAACAAATGTATCTGGTCAAGTAAAACTATTTCAAAGAAGACCTTCCTTTTTGGAATTAATTACGTTGTTTACATATACTGACTTGTGTGATTTTCTGTCAGTGTGACGAATATGCAGCAAACCAGTGGAATTTAAATTTGGCCGAATGTGTTTCCTCTGCCACCAGGCTGCTGATGCAGACTCGCTATTTAGGGGCTGAACATTTCACTGGCCGTCGTAATTCTGGCCTTTGTCCTGAAACCAAAAATCTCTAATATAATAAATCTGTATAAACTGACTCAGGGTAACTGTTTTCTGCTAAGAATAATACCACTCTCTAAAAAGTTGCCCAGGTGTTTGGAGAAACAGATTATTAGATTGGTGCAGCTTCAGGATAAATATATGATTTCTCACAATTTAAGCACTAGGCAGATATGAATGTAGATTATTTTTCTTCAAAAAATATCCCTCCCTGTTACATATGGTTTTAAATATATGTCTTGCTGCTCTTTTCAGTTTAAAAGATTGCCACCATTCAGAGGACTTACCTTGAAAGCTTTCTCTCCCATGAAAAAGAGGATGTGAAACTCTGAAAATGGGAAACTATCAGTGCCAGTGGAAGAGGGGGTGTATGGAGAGACTTACTTACTGCCCAAGAAAGATGCCTATGCCTTCCTTTTCCCCCCAAATTTATGACATATTTTGTAGGTTAGTTTGGCTGGCCAGGCTAAGTGGAATTGGCCCTAGAGCTGTGCTACATGTTTTGTAGAATAAAATGCATACAAATGAAACTGCTGATCGTGAAGGGGAAGCGTACAAAACCAAGTTGTTATATACTTCCGCTACTATCACCTGACAATGAGTCACAAGGATCAAAATTTGCTGACATATGGGAATTTGATGCACTGCACCTACCTACTGCAACAGGACAGACACACTGGCAGCCTTGAATGTGAATCAAACAGGACTACAGGGTAGAGCTACTGAGCCCATTTCAAAGCAGCCCCAAAGCCCAAGAGGGGAATCTGGTGAGTGTTTGCACAGGAACTGTTGGAAGCAGCCAGTTAGTCAGAAGTTAGTAAAATTTATATATTTCAGTGGTGTCAAAAGTACACACATTTGTTACTTAAGTAGAAGTATAGATACTGCAGTTTAAAAACAATGTGGTAAAAGTTGAAGTATCAACTTGAACTCTTTACTCAAGTAAAAGTTAAAAAGTATATGCTCCGAAAACTACGTAAAGTATAAAAGTATAAAGTAACCTTTAAAAAAAAGCAGCCAGATGCCTCTAATTTAATCAAAGCTCAATTTTTTCTGGCCTGGTCTTACAGCGGTAGTGTTAATTTCGTTAAAAAAAAACTGGCAACTGGGGACCTGCTGTATTTGCATGCCAGGGAATACTGCTGTATTTGCATGTCAGGATTGACTTTCAAGTAGTGTTAATTTCGTTAACGAAAACTAAACGAAAATATTTTTG
>NW_015151383.1:10653-13721 GCF_000732505.1 Cyprinodon variegatus | reverse complement strand
GGGTGAGCAAATACTTTTGGCAATATAGTGTATGTCAGACGTGACATGGAAAACTGATTTTCTTTCTTTTTTTTTTTTTTTGGAAAGTCCAAGTCTTGAAAAGGTTCCATTGGAGAAGTCTCAATCTGAAGATAGCCCTTCTTACCTCTGTCTTCTGCTGGGAGTCATAATGAGGCTCATTTACATATCATTTAGAGAAGCCCTCTGTATAGTTCCATCCATAAAGCTCTTCTTCTCAAAACTTTTACTAGAAAAGCTGCACTGAGTGGCCCTAAACGTTTATATTGTTTTGAACTGAAGAAATGCTGAAAATAATTATAGTTCTTTCTTTTCTGATTTCAGCAATGTTCTTATCCACCAGTTATAAAACATGATGAAGAGGCTTTTTACCTTCCTGCTTATGTGTCATATCGGATCTTCAGGTATATGCTTTCCTTTGCTACTCTTAACTCAGAATTACTGAATACTAAACATGTTTTTGATTTGAAATTAAATTGCAGCGGGAGAGTGGTAATTGGTTTGTGACATTACTAAGGGGAATGACTCTACAGGAAATCCAATGTATAGTCTCATTGTAAACAGATTAAGTTTAGTTAAATGTAACTATTAACGTAAACTGTGTCTCATTTGTTGACTTAATTAATCCCAGCAGATTACAATGGATTTGAATGAAAAAGAAAACCATTACTGCCACATTTACACAGCCCTTGGATGTACTATCAGCAAACTGAAGTGTTAAGGGCTGGTTATACTTCCGCAGCAGTGTGTCGCAGTGAGCGTGTTGCAGATGTTTTTGATTTATGCCCAATATTCAAGCATGGTCTTCCCTATGTTATTCCACACCACAATGCAAGAGGGACAATCATGAACTAGCGGTTGGTCTAGATACAGCCGAGGCGGTGAGGAAGTGGGGGCAAGTTTGTGCAACAACGGAGGGACATGAGGGCCAAAAAGAGCGGGGATGTGGAGAAAGAGTTCCAGTGTTCTTGCACACCTTGCTTTTCTAGCTGGTCCAACTTCACCAACCGTTTTCCACAAACAAAAAAAAGCCGGTAAGGTACCAAACAGGAAATATGCATAGTGTAGAGCAGATGTAGATTTGACCAATCAGAGGCCTCCTGTCTGCGGCAGTGTCTGCGTCACCCACAATTTTGGAGGTGTACTAGAGTGTCTGCAGAGGGGGTGGGGGCACATTTGCGTTTACTGTGACACACATGCTGAGTCTAAATCAGCCTTTAGTTTTTAACATCAAAGTGCAGCTAAGGTTTTAGTTATGTCATATCAGCATTACCAACTTTGGTCAATCATATCTACCAATATTATTCTCATCATTGGAACGGAGTGACATTTTTTTTTATTAATGTAAATCGGTTCTGATTTTAGTGTGCCTTGAGGTATTTGCTGTAAATCCCTATTGGATTGGATCCTAGAGGATAAGGATTAAAAGTATTTCAAACCACAAATCACTGAAAATAAGAAATATAAGTTAACTTTAAAAATAATGATTGAAGCATGTAATAACATATGTGGTGAGATTTTTTTATAATGTTTCTCAAAAATTATAAAGAGTTATAAAGAAATCCTAATTTACTATAAAGAAATATCATCCATCATTGAGCAACGGAGAAGATTGGCAAAATAGATGTTTTGAGGCTTTGGGCGGTATTTATTTATTTTTTGCCATTAATTAAAATATAATCTATTAAATGCAGATTTGGTCTATTCTTGAGGTCTAGAAATTAATTTCAGATCTCGATATTCCTAATATTACTGGTAGGCGTTTGTATTATTTGAATTATAAAAAAAAAATTTTTTTTTCAGATATCATAAATACATTTTCAGTCAAGCTGATAAATGTCAGAATGGCCACTTAAAATGTAAGAACATTTCTAGATATGTAAAACTAAGTCATGCTAGTTTTTTCTAAAATTCAGTTTCTGCTATAGAAATGTATATTAGAAAATATGTTATTACAGTTAGGTCTATGAATGGGATTTTGATCAGGAAAAATCCTATTTTAGTTATCTACAAATGGAACAAAACAGAGAAGTGCTTTTAATAAATGTAAAAATGGTCTGTCGTATACAACCACTTCATATAAACTTAAACATTAATTCAAGAAACAATCTTCTCCTTTGTCACCGTCTTCTTTGTAGCTGCAGCACTGTTTCTCTTTCTTTTAATAAACACATTCTCTTATTTTATTTTTTTTTTGCATTTCTGCATAAAATCTCTTGTTCCAGGAGGGTGAAATAGGCACTTCCTGTTTCCTGTTGTCATGGTGACTCGTCAAATCGGTGCTCCCCTGATAATGGCTTTTCATACCTGTGCTCTAACTCTGAGTGGACCTTGTTAAAATTGATTGAACTAATTCATAGCAGCCATTGTGAATCCGAACATTCGGAGTTCCCGACTTTAGGCTACATCAATTTAGAGTGCGGATTTGAATCTGAATTAGTTAATCCTGCTTCATGAAATGGACCCCAGATAATCGTGGTCAAAGAAGCAGAGGGTCAAAGCCAGGGAATCCAAGGATGGGAAACAGGTTCAGGCAGGCAGAATAACGGGATAAAAAGAGAAAAAAACAAGCAGGTTAGATCTGTTCGAAATCCTGGGCTGCATTCTCCAAGGACGCGGTCTACCTAGACTGGATCCTTCGAAGTCCGTGAAAATAAGGAGACCGGAAGAGTTTTGGTTGTGAATTCGAACAGGTCTACCCTTCGGCGGGTTTTACCACTGTATGCTCTGTTGCTTAGCAACTGTGAAAGTTGAAACACAAAGCAGGAAAAGAATGAAAACCTAAGTTTTCAAAACTGTTTGTTTATTTATTTATTTTTTATTTTAAAGTGACAAAGACTAAACTCACAAGAATCCAAAGTGGAATAAAGGTTCCAACCACCGGGAACATGAACAAATAAAATCATATGTAATGATATAAACCTTAGTCAGTTAAATAACCTGCTGCTGTCATTTTGCACATCTCTGATGTTGCTGCTATTTTCAAATATCCATTACTATAAAAATGTCCATAGCTGCATATTGGTTATTTATTCTCCAGTTTTATATTG
>NW_015151383.1:0-9325 GCF_000732505.1 Cyprinodon variegatus | reverse complement strand
ATTACATTTTCAATACTAATTTTTCAGTTTAATTTTTCAGTATTAAAAAAATCAGCATATAAAAAAAATGCAATCTTTCAAAATTCAAACTCCATATTTTCAGCCTCCTGAGATTCAACTGGCTCTATTTCACCGTCTTAAATTCGGCGTCTAAATTCAGTGTAAAAAGGGAAGGGGTTACTTCAGGTGACAGACATTAGCAATGGATTGTGGTGTCCAACACCCAGCCAATCCCGTTACGTTTTCTTAGTCACGTGACATGACGCCTGTGGAGTGCATACTGAAGGAAAACCAGCATGACGGAGCCAGTCATGCAAGCTAACACCAACTCAACTGTGAGTTTATTACTTTCATTTTCTCTCATTAACTCAGTTTTATCCTACTTCTTATCCCTTATGGTTTTGCCATGGAAACCTTTCATAGATTTAATCTGCAATTAAAACACTTTTACTGAAATGATCCCACTTCTTAAGGCAGTTTTCGCATTTACATAGTTCAGGGGTCGGCAACCCAAATTGTTCAAAGAGCCATACTGGACCAACAAAAAAATAAAATAAATTTAGTGTAAAAGTCCTATATAAGCCTGGTATGCCTGGCAACACCGGCTCTAAGATTATAAGCCCACTATTAAAAAAAAAGACTCTGTGGGCTTAAATATAAAATAAGCAATAATGATTAAATGTTTATCATAATTAAATGTCACATAATATGACTACTCTGCTGTATGATATTCTGTGTTTTGAGTTTTAATTTTATAGTAGCATGAGGTGAGTGAGGAGCAGTGAACGCTCTGCTCTCACCGTGTGGAGTTCACCGCTCGCCACTTCACCTTCCTACACTGCGTGGTTTGTATGTACTATTTTTTGTTGCATTGATGAAATTATAGAAACAGAATAAAGGAATCTTTCTATGGTGGATGAGTTTCTATTGGGAGAAGTTTATTGAGGTGTTATTTTGAGGATATTAGGGAAATGTGGAAGAATATTCACATACTTGCAAAAGATTGCTACCTGTTTGATCAGTGAACGGTGTTCCATGCTTGAAACAAAACTATCAGCAGTAATGGAGTTTGGAGAGGCAATCCACTTTTTTAATCCATCTTTGTGACTCTTTTTATTTTTTGACGACTTCTCATTACAAAGCAACCATGCAGGCAATCTTGCCACATTAGCAATGAAGGCAAATAACGGACTCCTTGAACCCCAGTCGGCCTTGGCAGATGGCCGTTCACACTGAGCCTGGTTCTACTGGAGGTTTTTTTCCTGTTAAAAGGGAGTTTTCTCTCCACTGTGGCTACAAGCATGCCTAGTGTGAAGGACTGCATTTTTTGTTAGTTTTTTATTTCTTTATTTTTTATCAGTGTCCTGTCTGGTAATGTGGCAATAAGAATAATTGTCTTGATGCCAAAAAGAAGCCAACAGATTTTACTTTCAATAGTGGAGCAGTACAGCTATTGCCATAGTGTTCCGCTTGATTTATGCATATAAATTGCGTTATTATAATTATGCAGAGAGTTACAGATTATATGGACACTGCAGTGTAAGTAGAACAGGAAAGGAAAAACAGAAAAAAAGTACAAAAGATGAAAGAAAAAGGAGATAAAAGGGAGATAACCATAAAACATTTTCAGTCTGCTTCATCACCTGCAAAGAGATGTAAAAAGAACAGCACAACCAACGGACATGGTGCAACTCCTTGATACTATCGCTGAAGTATAAGTAGTATTATTTCATATGACAGATACTGTGGTAGCTGAAGATAAGAATAAGGGCTTTTTGTATGGAATTGAATCTCTAAGTACCTGGAACCAAGCACCTGTAATCCTTTGAGAGTGCACTTGTGCATGTAAAGTTTATCCAAAGGAAAAATGCTCATTAGTGGTTGTGAAGAGCCGAAGAGCCGGGCATCCATCCCCAAACACCAAGCTCCACCAGTGCACCGGCGAGCCCAAGCTCCAGCCAGTGGAGGGAGAGCAGGATGGGGGGAATGGGCTCCGCACTTGGCCGAGACTTGAGATGCTCTTGGGAGAGGGAACAGTTCAGATCCCCCCGGGGATGGGGCCCACATGCCCCGCACAGGCCACCCAACCAGAGCCCCCCCACCCCAAACAATTCACCCAGCCACTTCCTCCCCTTATTTCACTATTTGCCCCTTCCTCCACACCCCTTTGGGTACAGCAGAAATGACAGCCCTGGCACTGGCATGCCACCCAGTCCCCGCAGCAGCCCCCCGGCAAGACCACGGACCAGGCGGCTCGTTCTTCTTCCAGGCCCCAGACTCCGGGTGAACAGAGAAGAACAGAGGTGTGAGAACACCCTGATTCTCCTTGCGCCTGCTCAAATGTAGTGTTCAGTTGTGATTAAAACTGGAAGTACCAAATGGGGGTGTCCGGCACAGTCCACACCCTCCTCTGGAAGACAGATGGTGCCGGCGCACCCCCCAAAATCAACAAACCAGGGGGCTCGGGGGAGCCAACCGAGGAGAGACCAATGAAATAATACCCCCCCCCCCCTAAAATGCTAAATAGAATTGGGGTGGGGGACGTCATCAGAAGGTGGGACCCTCCAGTAACGACCCCCTCTCCAAGGGCTTACATGTGTGGCAGTGTGATGGAGCAGGCAGAGGGAGGAGTCCGGGTGCTTACTGCGCTACCAGGGACCCAGCTCCCCGCTGACTCCAAAAGGCCCCCGGAGAGGGGGGCCCCACCAGTTGCACCGCCAGGGACAGGCGGCAGGGCCTACGAGCCAGCCGCCGCATCCTGTACATAAAAAAAAAAAAAAGCAGCAAACCATGGCCGGCCAGTCCCGGACGAAGCCCGCACCATGGGCCGGCAAGGACCAGGCCTGCGACAGGGAGCCAGAAGCCCTTCTAACATCCNAATAGACATCGAGGCTAGGATCATTCCCTCTCTCCCTCACTCCCCTTCCCCCATTAGCAGAGTGCAAATCCCTGAAGGGGTAAGCATCTGCCGTACGATGTTAATGTCCAAGCCCCCCATCAGCTCAACAGGCCCTGAGGCCCCCAAGCACACCAGAGGCCACGGCAGAGCTGGACAGCCGCATAGCAGCATACCCCACAGAACCCGAACACCCGGCACCCAACCGGGGCACCTGCCCGAGGGCAACGCACCCCAGGGACCCCAGACCCCGGGACCCACTCAGCGGCAGTCTGTTTCTCTCTCAAGGCCACACATTTCTCTGCAGGATGGTGTTTGTAGACCAGACATAGCTTCTTCCAATAACAAACCAGATTCTTTCTCAAGGTTTATTCATAACATGTTACTGTTAACCAAAATGTCAGTAATTTGTTTTGATTCTGACTACTTTTCCATTGTTCTAAGTAAGGGGGACGAAGGCTGCTCATGCAAAACAGGGCAGAATGCTGTGCCATAAGGGCTGTATGATGAACTGTTCTCTCTTTGCAAAGATATGAACAAATGATCATCTCTGTTTATTTAACCAAGGTGAATAGTTGAATACTTTTTTCTCACGACAGAATTTATTTTTGTTAATGCCATATTTCAAGTTTAATCTAGCAAATGTGATACACTTCATTCCTTCAAATGAATGATCCAGATATGTAATAACTTTATTCTTCCAGTACGGAACGCTTATCATTTTATTATTTTGTAGAATGTCAGGGTTGTTCCAGATGGGTGTACGACTGCATGGGATAAGTGGTGACTTTGTCATTTTAAGAAATTCCCACCATGCTGTCAGGGAAGAGCTGATGGTAATATTTTTAAAAAATGAATGCCGCTGGATATTAGAGCTAATAAATGGCAAATTTGAAATTATGATATTACTGCATATTTCCTGTTCTGTGTCTATCCAGGGCTCATCTAAGGGATTTTGTTTTATCCATTTAGAGATGTATTGTAATCTATTTGCTAAGTAGTAGTTTTGGAAGTTAGGTAAATCTAGTCCCACTCTGTTTTTAATTTTCTGTAGTGTCTTAAAGCTATATAAATAAACTGAATTGAATTGAATCCTCTGTTCTCATCAGCTATTTTCTTTCCTTTTGGGATCCATGGCCTAAGACAAACCCGCCTGGTTGTTTAAAACAGCTACCTGCCTGGTTTAGTGCCGGACTGAAACGTGTGTTGCAGGCTATCACATAAATCTTCGTTGACAGAAATGTTTACATTTGTTGTTTAAATTTATTTATTATACAATTTTCTGCAGCATTAGGAAACATAGTGAATGTTTGTTTGACCTCCTGCACACCAGATAAAAATAAAAACACAAAAAATCAATTGTCATAAATTTTTGAAAAAGTTGTCAACCCCTGACAGGTTAAATAAGCACTTCAATTTTGAAAAGATTTTTCTCATGACAGCTTATTCATATATGATAATATGTGTTATGGTATATGGTATATTTCTGGTAAAATTATATTCAATTTGTAGGCTGTACAAATTTATGAGGGCTATTGGATAAAAAAGCAATTAATAATTGCAAGTTTTTTTTATGAAATAACAGTTGGGGGGGCAAGGCTCAACTGGTTTACACGTTGTGATGTATGAATTACTGTTTTCTCACAGAACCACATTCCCTGTGGTATATCCTTTATACCACTTCAGGAATCCCAGATCTTCCCGATTTCGTGGCGTCTGCAGTAGTGGATGGTGTTGAAGTGGGGTACTGTGACAACATCCTGAACGATGTAAAGCCCAGAACACCTTGGATTACCGGTAGTAAACTATTCCAAGACCATCCCCAGCATTTGCAGTGGTTGAATAGCAAGTGCTTGCTAAATTATTATGACTTTAAAGCCACAATAGTAACTTTGAAACAGCGCTTTAACCAATCGGAGGGTAAGTAAAATATTTTGTTAAACACTTACACAAAGGCCCACCATATGACTCTCTAAACAAGCACTCAGGTGTGGATTCTGTCATTACTCAGAGCAGATGGACCCAGTATTTAGGCAAGACAGATAGTGGGATTATTAAAAAAACGTTTATTTAAAAACAAGTAGCAATGACCAGGGCATCAGAGGCAGAAAACACCTGCAGGAGAGAAGCACAGGTTAGTGACCACATAAATCTAATGAAGGAAGATTATGAGAACAGGGTAGGATCCAGCCGGTGGGCTGCCAACAAGATGCAGCCGAGTATCCCAGATGCTTCAGCCCCAAAGATAATGCAAGAGTCCAAAGCCTTTTGTATAGTTGATGGGTAACAGTTTTGTTAATATCTTGTCTATCCATCTGTCAGCATAAACATTTATATCCAGAGAAAAGGTTGCCATACAAACATTTAAAAGTTATGAAGTTTCTGCAATGAATGTGTGACCAAGTATTTTAACACTCTCCCATAAACAAATTCTATCAGGGACACATCATGAAAAATCAAGATGTATTTTGCTACAATACCAGTCTTGAACTTAAATATAAAAGCATGTCATCTCATCAAGGACCTATCATAGCTCAACTGGAGTGTCTTCAACACTGACATCTCTTTGATTAGAAACATCTTGGGGGTTTGATGCCCTGAGATCTCATTGTACAAGATATGGTTACATCTCAACATTTCATTTCCTCTTTTTATTTTAGGTGTGCACATTTTTCAAAGGAAGAATGGATGTTTTTGGAACAATGAAACAGGAGAATTTGATGCTTTTAATGAATACGGGTATGATGGGGAAGACCTCATAAGATTCGACCTGAAAACAATGACATGGATCACTCCTAGACATCAGACTGTCATCACCAAGCACAACTGGGACAGTGATGGAACTAGCTTGTTTTGGAAGTATGCACTGACAGAAGAGTGCAGACAATTTCTTCAGCTGTATTTAAAATATGGGAAAATTGCCTTACAGACAACAGGTATAATAAAATGTCATGCAGTATCTTGGTGGACATAAAAACCTACCCATCTGCTCATGATGGTGCTATATTATTGAAGTCATCGTTGTGTTTTAACAAACAGTACTTCAGGAGCCAAATAATCTTGTGTTAAATACTAGATAACACGCACTATACAGTAATATTACTGGACCTATGCAGTATATAATATTTAAAAATGTCTTATGAACACAATTACTTATGTTTAGATCTACAAAAATATTTAATTATAGTTGTTTTTTTAGATAGTAGGTTTTTAGATAGTAATTGCACACAGCAACTGCTATCTATAAAATTTAACTGCCATTTCCATTGACCTGTGTCTTCAGTTCATCCCTCAGCAACTCTCCTCCAGAAGACTACCTCAGCTGTGGTCACCTGCCATGCTACAGGTTTCTATCCTGAAAGAGCCTTGATGTTCTGGAGGAAAGATGGAGCAGAGCTCCATGAAGGTGTGGAGAAAGGAGAGATCCTCCCCAACAATGATGGGACCTTCCAGATGGCAGTGTATCTCAATGTGTCATTAATCAATGATGAAGACTGGAACAGATATGACTGCCTCTTTCAGTTCTCCAGTAATAAAGATAACGTCACAACCATACTGGATAGAGCCATTATCAAGACAAATCAAGGTAGTTTTAAAACAGATGTACATAGCTTTATGATAATACTGCTTTTTAGCTGTAGACAAGTCACAATTAATCAGTGGTTGTTTCTGCGTAATTGCGTCACTCTTTATACAAATTTATGTTAATTCATTAGCAGACACTTTTATCCAGAGCAACTTACAAAGTAGGCATTAGCATTCCCTATGGACCCTCACTGGGAGCTCATTCGCCCCAGCAAGGATTCAAACCCAGGATGTCCTTGTGCGTGGGAGTCTTACCACACGAGCTAGCAAGCTGTTAAAGAGTGTTTATAATGGCTGATGTCTAACAGAAAAAATAAATCAATTAAATTTTTCAGAGATATATTTTGTTGTGATTCCAGGTTTGTCCTTTGGAATGTACTTGCAAACTTCAACTGTTTTATTCTGTTGCTTTTTATCGTGGTCAGTACAATTGTTTTGACTTGGAGGAGAAGGAACCTGTGTGTACGTCTATTTTCAGGTAAGGCAAGTTTTTTTTATAGCATATTTAAATTGCATCACATTTCAAAGCTGCTCACCTTTCTTATTTTCAGTAAAGACAAAGGCAGCAGTATTCTGGGTTAAGTTCTATTCTGGGGGGGGGGGGGGGGGGGCTGTAAGGATACTGGACCGGGCCATTTCTCCACCGTTATGTCTCCTCGGCCAGAATTATTTGTTGTAGTAAAGAGATATGATATTATCCTTTTACGTTTTCCTGCACAATATCTGCAGATAATTCTTCACCCTCTCCACTTTTTTCAGGCTGATAATGTAAAAGAAACCAGGATGACTACAGTGGCAACATAACTTCTTACCACTTCACAGAGGGCGTAATATTCGTCAACAACTGACATGGCAATCTTTGTTTAAAACAATCGATAAGTTAATAAACATTTTATGTTCTTTTCTCATCTATCTATCTATCTATCTATCTATCTATCTATCTATCTATCTATCTATCTATCTATCTATCTATCTATCTATCTATCTATCTATCTAAATAATAATATATATATATATATATATATATATATATATATATATATATATAAATGGACATGAAGGCCTTGAATTTGGAGTTTGCTGCTCCATCAGTCAAAAGTCATTCAAAAAGTGCTTCCTTTGACACTTTTGTTTTATAAAAAATGTAATGTAAAAAATGTAATCCCATGAACTTTGCTGAATCTGAGAGGTGCTTCTCAACACTGAAGAGGATCAAGACCTTCCTCAGGAACACAATGTTACAGGATCGTCTCAATGCCCTAGCTATGCTCTATATGGAGAAGAAACTAATCAAAACCACCCCTGACTTCCACCATAGACTCAATGAGAAATTTGCTTCTCTCAAGGTCAGAAGAGCAAAATTTCTGTACAAAAGGTAAACCTGTACATTAAATTATGTTGTTTTTATAAAGTGTTTTTATCATTTTTGTTTTTGTTGGCATTCATATAAATATATTTGTGTGATACCTTTGTATTTCAACTTTAAAGTCAACGTCACCCAACAAGTGAGTTTGAACTTAAAACAATCAAGCTAATAAAAACATATTTCTTTCGTTAAAGAGCGTCATTAGTTTTAAACCCATTGCTGAAACAATTCATTTTCCTCTACTCTTATGTTTGAGTTCAAGACTAAAAAGAACAAATAAAGGCGTGAAAAGTATCTTCTGATTTGCTATAATCTGAGTTTTTATTTTATTTTGCAAAAAGTAAACGTTTACTTGAGTAGATTGTGTTTTCAGGGCTGTCAACTTTTACCCATTGGTAGCGAGACTCATGCATATCAGTGTCTTCACACTCTCTTTCCTTATCTCCATTTTCTCACACAAAAAAAATGACGGGATGTTAAAACTCAACTGCATTTCATTTATTTATATATAAAAACACCATGCTCATAAAAATCCAGTCCGCTTTTTCAACACAACCTTAGTGCTAGCATACCAGGACATATTAGGCTCATATCCAGTTCGTATTTTAGCAGCAGCCCACCCATTCACTGTGCTGAGAACAGCAGAGCTTGACCTGAGTAGGATATTGAAAAAAGACTGGGATTTTCTAGCATTTATTACGAGGCATGCCATTTGATTTTAATCTTATCTCCTGTTGGATTTTAAGACTAATTAAATCAACAATAGACTAAATAAATTCTTAAAGCTTTCAGATATTCCTCACAAACCCATAGATCCACAACAGAAAAGAACCATTGCATTTTATTTTTTAAAAGATCAGCCATCCAAGAAAAGACTAACCACATACATAGATAATGTGCACAACAACTCAGTTATCCAAGATTGATAGAGGAGGAACCAGAGCGATGTATTTAGGTCCATTAAATGTTTTTAAAAACTTAACTTTCATCACATCTACCCAAATGCAACATTCACAGAAATGCTGTCTTGTGTGATGGTGAGTGTTTATAGAATCTACAGCCTCATAGAAGGTCTGAATTTTCAATTTAAAAAATTTAATAAGATAATGAGTTAAGATTTTTAATCCCAATGCTACATTCACACCGGACGCAGCAAAATCGCGTCTGCTGCTTAATTTTTGCTGCTTGTACCAGCTAATCGTGACAAGAACCATGACAAGGATTGCCTGTCCAAACTATGTCAAAATCTCACTCCAAGGTCTGGTGAAAAGTTGGCAGCCCTGTGTTTTAGGTATTTTCAGAGGTGTAAAGTAGCAAAGTAGAAATACTTAATTACTGTACTTAAGTACACTTTTTAGGTATCTATACTTTATTCCATTACTTATTTTTCTTCCTACTTCTGACTTCTACTGATTACATTTTCACACAAGTATCTGTACTTTCTATTCCTTACATTTTTAAAACAAACGTTACTCGTT